>NC_143394.1:52993977-53148977 GCF_980474605.1 Leiobunum rupestre | reverse complement strand
AAATTCGAAATCGACATTTTGGTGGCCCATTTTGAGAAACGGCTCCATTTGTTTTCCATGTACTATTTGTAGTGGAGTCAAACTGGTAATCAGTCAGCTTTGCTTGCGTAACAGCTAGCTCACATACGTACTCTTAGGAGGTGCGTTGCAGTATGAGCACCGTTTCGCAAATAGATGGCGGCCTCGTTTCAGGTCAATTCCTCACACTATCGATACGACCGAAATACGCCGCCATGGTTGTGAGCGAGTCGAGAAAATTTATCGGTGACTATGGTGCTCGCGTAAAGCGAAGCCTTTTCCCGAGTAAGTTCCGACGGTTTTCCAAAAGCCGTCGAACGACCGCTAATGTTTTTCTGAACACTCTAGTAGGAGTGTCCCCAATCATCGGGGGTTTTCCATGTAGAGGAACACGTGGGGGTCGGCATCGGAAATCCCCGCTTCCTTCCCCCTGTGGCCTAAACTAAGTCACTTCCGGCAGGTGGCGCGTGATCGCGCGTGTACTTCGCGCTGATTGGTTGGCGCGAAATTATTTAAAATGGCGTCAGTGGCGCTGATTGGCTGGCGCGAAATTTTTAAAAATGGAGTCAGTGCGCCTTTAAAGGAATTCCCAGGCTCGCATAGCTATACTCGGTCCCCGTTTTCCATTGTTAACGCTGTGACAGGTTTTGATTGATTAAGAGCAGATGTTTATCGGCGTACAGGAAACTCGTGGAATGCGCCGTTGCTAGGTTACCCCGCGTTCTGTTAGAGGAACGACCTCTAGATTTTTATTCGGAGCGATTTCGTTGTATACGTAAATTGCGAAGGAGAAATGGCTGCGTTAACTAGCCACGATATTCCTTTAAAATTTCTTTCGGAAAAAAATACGATTAATGAGTTTCGTTAATTGGAAGGTACCAGCTGTACATAAATCAGACTTTGCCGCGCAAGGGTTTTATTCGTTACCAGAGAGCGTATCGGTCAAGTGCGCCTTCTGTCCGCTATTCATAACCGACTGGAAAAAATTTACCCTCATTCGACACTTGGAAAAGACACCGCTTTGCCCTTTCATGAAATGAGAATCTGTAGGAAACGAAACGAATGTCGAGTAGGGGTGACAGTAGCTTACTTGGTAGAACGAACAAATTTGTAAATAGCAAATTAAAATAGTCACGAGTTCGAATCCCCTCCAAATAAGAGACCATCATTCTTTTTATTAAAATGGACGACTTTTACGTAACTATACCGAGTAACGCCTCTAGCGACCTCTATCCGGCAAATACTCAGTCAAACTTTAAAGTAAACTTGGGTCGTTCTATAAAACTACCGGACAAATTTGTTGTTGGCGTGTCGGAAGTAATTTTGCCTCCCAACTGGGAAAATATCACGGATAAAACTTATAATATTCAATTAAAAACGGTAGCCGCAAAGAGGTTTTTACTATATCGAAGGTGATAAATAAACCCCGCCCGCTCTACCATATCAAGGACAAGAATAACGAAAAAATATTGGGGTCATTTTACCCCGAAGAAATTCAAAGGGTTTTGCCATGAATACTTTTCAATTGGACGCCTTTTAAAAATGCGACCCCAGAACCAAACATTTTTTCCTGGGCACATTTTCCAAAGATACTTTACCTCGAGATTGTCCGAAAAAAGCCCTTTTGTTTGGTGGCAAAGAGTCATCCATGCCGGGAAGCCACTGGATAGGAATCTTCGTCAGTGCTAAAAATAAGAAAGGACAACGCACGGGATATTTTTTTGTTCTTTCGGTCAACATTTTGATGTCTACGGTTTTAAATTGAATCATTTAGCTCAGAAATGGTTTTATAATAAAAATATAATTCAAGATATGAACCAAGAAACTTGCGGTTTGCACGTCGCTTCGTTTCTGTTAAGTAGGTCTGCGGGGTTAAACTATAAGAAAATTTTAAAAATGTATAATAATGAAATATATATGAACGAAGTAATTTCGCTATTGGCATTGTGTGTACATTTATTTAATCACGGAAACAGATTTTGTAATCATTAGTGTTTAATAAACATTCTTTAACAAAAACATTAATTTTCCCATTCATTAATTTCACCATCTTTAGAATACGCCCGGCGTCTTTCTTTGCGACCTTAGCGGGTTGGCAATTCATTACTTGTCAAGAGCGGTCCTACGAAAGGCAAGGAAACACGTTCGGTCGTATTCCGAGGGCTTGTAGCTGTTCTCTTTGAAAGTTGGCGTGCTATATTCGTCGAGACTCGTTTCGCTTCGAGATTTACGTATCTCAGCTGGAGCCGGTGGAGTGAAAACGTTTCTGGCGCCGTTCTTCCATTTCCCATTTTGGTAATCTGGAGTACTCGGGTTGGCAATTCATTACTTGTCAAGAGCGGTCCTACGAAAGGCAAGGAAACACGTTCGGTCGTATTCCGAGGGCTTGTAGCTGCTCTCTTTGAAAGTTGGCGTGCTATATTCGTCGAGACACGTTTCGCTTCGAGATTTACGTATCTCAGCTGGAGCCGGTGGAGTGAAAACGTTTCTGGCGCCGTTCTTCCATTTCCCATTTTGGTAATCTGGAGTACTCGCAAAGTCTGGCTTGAATGGAATATTTCGTGACGTCACGAAATGCGGTGGGGCTGCAATTAAAGTTTTATGGGCGTAATCGGGCGATTGACTTTCGTCCAACCCCAAAATGCCGGAGACACTCTGCCATGGTGTAGAAATTCCAGGATTTATCGGTGATGCTGGGAGGGGGCTGTTAATAGCCATTTTCAGTTGGCGGAGAGGTTGCTGTACGTTGACGGCTCTTTGCGCCTGTTGTACGGGCGGCGCGGCGAACAGTTGATGGAACTGATTTGGCGTTTGGGGAGGCCAAAAAACACTTGGCGAGGCGAGCGGCGGGTTACCGAATGAAACGTTAGGTACAGCGGAAGGCTGGTAGATCGCACCGTGTGGAAACTGTATAGGCGCTAACGTACTCGAAGAAGGCCAAGGTAGTGGTTTTAGTTAAACGGCTGGAGCGCCGTCGTAGTGTTTAGTTCTGAGGTACCGCGCCAACATTGCCAGATATTATCGTAGTTTTTCTTCTTCACAACCGTCTCGAACGGATTTGTAAAGAATACTATTCATGTGTTCTTGTATTAAATTTAGCAATTTTTCGGTATCGGATAAATAGCTATCAGCGGGTAGCAAGACAAATTTCTTCATCGCGCCGGATTAATTTTACGACCCAAGATTCGCGGGATGAGCGAATCGAGAATCGCCCCCCAAAAACCGCCCGTTTACGAGACTAGAATTCTTCGCCGATAATTATCACTGAGATCTCTTTGACCTAGTTTTCTAATAGATTTTTTATATCGTTGCAGTTGCCGTCGTTTATTCTCGCCAACGGGTAAAGCTCCACGGCAAATATAATGGCAAATATTCGCGATCGAGCCGACCTGATCTCGCGTGGCGTTCTTTAGTAAAAATATTCTTTGATTTGGGGAAGCCTTTTTCAATAGGGTGAGATACGGGCGGCTTTCTATAATTGACCTAGGCAAAGGCATTTTACAGAATAACGTAAAATTCGAATAAACACTCCTCTACCAAAAATTTAGAATAGCTAGTAATGATAAAACAGTACATAATACCAAAAATAAAGTTAATTTTCGGCAAATACTAGCATCGGCCCTTCCTCAATTAGGCATTGCGTTCTAACTTTTAGAAATTCGGGAGTTTTTTGCTGTAGGTCAACAACCACGTTAGAATAGGGCATATCCGACGTTACGTAATTATAAACGTTGCTCAGAAAATTAGGGTTATGCGGAAAAATCTGTCACTTAAATGTTTTATATGTGATGGATCACGGGGACTCCGGAACAGGACTATAAATGAGGCGTTAAGCGAAATGTCGCGCGAAAATCTGCCCTGACCAAAGACGTTCTGGCATAAGAATACAATACTCAGATTCAGATGTGAACACACGCGAAAAAGTTCGGATACCAGCGCGTTGTCTAAGCACTCGCTCGAAAGGTCGTCTAGCACCAAGAGGTTGTTTTGTCTTTTGTCAAACAAACATCGGTTTTTTCGCTAAATAGCCCTTTATGGAATTCAATTTCGGTGAAGAGGGTTTTTAATTCGTTAAATTGATCGTTCCAAAGATTGTAGCAATATAAAAATTTTTGGGGTGGATTGTCGAACATAAAATTTTTATTTTTCAGGAGATTAAATGTCCAGTGATTTTTTCCCGACTTACTGGGGCCAGAAAAAAGAAAGGTACAGGGGGTTTGAAATTTTAGGCGTGTGAGGGAGATGAATATCCGTAGGGAATAGAAGTACCGTCTTTGAAAAATATACGTTTCGTCGACGTAAATCCCACGACTTTTTCGGCTTGTCTGAGATACAAGTGCCCGGTGTTATGTCTTTTCACGTTAAAGGGAATCTCGACTCCGTATTTTAATTCGCGGTTCTCGAAAGTTTAAGATGGTCTGTTTTTTTTAGTAAGAATGACGCCTTTTATCTTGGTTAAAATTTTGCCCGATTCGCACAAGATAGAGTAGCCCTTGGGGACTATCGTGGTAAAAGCTTTAATGGTGTCATTAGGATATTCATCCGTAAGTCCGCCCTAGCTGCTTGATAAAGTTAAATCTAATTTCTTATCTTGTATCAGAATACAACTGTCCGTATCGCCATAGGCCAAATTAGGCCCTATTTTAGCCATTAGATTATATAATTTAATACGCCCATACGAGGCGACAAAAATGCCCACAGTTGGGGATCCTTTACGATAAGGTGGGACGTGGTCTTCGTGATATTTGGTCGTCACGAGAGCCATTCCATTTTCTAGGAGTTTTAAATCGGTCGGCTCTTTCGTTTTATCAGTTAAAATTTTAACCAAGGCGGCGTAGGAATTTATAAAAGAACTATTATTTTGACGTAATTGAATTAGGTGGCGTCCCCGAAGATGGTTAAGAGACAACTTACCAAGCGCTTTGAGAGCCGGGTTAGAGCTAACCTCTTCTAGGCCTATTTTTATCCCGTCCTGTTCCCAAAAGTCGTTTAAATATTTTTGTTTTTCCTCGGAGTCGAAAGTTTCACGATTATGCTGCACTCCGTGAATTTGTAAAACTTTATAATTATATTGAAGGGATAAATAAAACTCAGGGGTGGTATACGTATCCGTAATCGCGCGTTCCGTCTCGGTATGACGGCAGTCGGCTAGATTATAGAGGGCGCACGTTCTGCATAGCGTAAACATTAATTTATCGCCAATCAGGTAGCCCAAGACGGTAAGATATAGATCTTGGGGTGGGAGAAGAGTGGCTTTGATAAGCCCGAAATAGAAATTGGGGTCGTAATTAAAGTTGCTAGTTAAGATTTTTTGGACATCGAGACGGAGGGTTACATGCTGTTAAAGTCGTAAAATTTAATAGGCCTCTCGGGGGTGGATTCTATATATCGTAAAAAAATTTCAACGCGGCCGCCCCTCAGAGCGCTTCGCGAATTTATCGGATCGGAGAAAGCCAGTTCGTCGCAAAAATAATTTATTTCGGGGTTTTCTTTTAAAAAAGTGTCCCATTCGCACTCCCATATGGTAATTAAACTCGCGTTCGGGTAATTTTGACTATAAAATTCGATTTTGTCGAGAGTTTTTAAGTAATTATTGATATTAGATTCTTTAAGTTCGTAATTGTAACCATTATGGTCAGTGTGATTGGGACACCCGTGCCAGAAACACCCGAAAAATTCCCCAATTATTAAAGGGTCAGCGCTGTAAATGTCGGGGTGGTAGGGGGTAAAAACTTTTCGCCCTCCAAAGATCGCGCCGTTTATGCTCCAAGTAAGCCGCCCATCTGAGAGCTTTAACGGAATGCTTACCCCTGTACCCTGCTGCGGGATAATAGCTATGGTATTTGGTTTCAGATACCGACTCAAAAATAAATTAGTTAAAGCTCCTGGTAGAGTCACGCTTTTTCCCGCCAAAATGACGAAATTGACCTTTTCTCTAAAAAGATTTCTGAATCGGTCAAAACCCCTCTGTAACAGCTTGACGGCATCAATGGCGTACTTTGTTAATACTTCTTTTAAATCAAAAACGATAAATCTTTGGGCGTCGTACCAAGTTTCGAAATTTGCCAATTTGTCTGGAGTGAATTCATCTACTTTGAAAAAGGATTTTGAGGTACGGCGCCGATATAGTCTAAGGTATCTTTTTTTAAGAAGGAATACGGAAAAAATCCCTTGCTTTCGCTTAAATTAAAGGTTTTGGAGAAGCTTCTGAGAGGGGCTCTAAAATAAGAAAAGCTATCTATAAATCTTATATTGTATTTGGGCAGAAACATCGCGAGAAGATTGCAGACTTTAAAGTTAATTTCGGGGGTTATTGACAGGGCCAGAACACTTTTTAATACGAGTAAACTGTCAAATCCAGACCCAAAATGCGAAATGCACGTAATGTTTTTAAAAATTGGTTCGACCTTTGAATATTTTATCTTACCCTTTTTTGTAACAACCTGACTCTCCAATAAGTTATCTAAAAACGTCTCGACGCAATTAGAGCCGGTAAAGGTACGGTAATCGTAATTTTCAGAGTAAGGACACTCTTACATAGCGGTAATTAGCAGAACGGGCTTGATCTCGTCATTGTCGACTAAAGTTTCAAAATCAAAGTAAAGGATTCTGGTTACGTTATAGGTTGAACAAAACACGAATTTTTCTGGTGCTTAATTTTACAGTATATACATTTCAAATCGCATACGTTGTTCCCTTCAAACTCTTTCCCGCAAGTCAGGCAACGTTTGAGTTTGTCGCACGTCCCTAATTCTATATGCTTTTGGAAGCACGTATCCCCTGAAAAATATCTAAAGCAGCTGGCGCAACGTTTATTAGGTTCGGTATGGGAAACATTCGGGCCGAGACAACGCTGACAGCTAACGGGACCCTCGCAATTGTGCATTTTTTTCTTTGATAATTTAAGGAGAAAGATTTATTTAGGTTAAAAGTGGCCTAAATAAATGGGGTCAAAATTGGAATCGGAATCGAGGAAGATAATTTGATAATCTGGCAAGACATTTAGGAAAATCTTTTATTTCAACAGGACCTGGGGGAACTTTTGACAATCTGTGTAACGCCAAGGCCGCTTTTTTGTTTTGGATGGTTGACATTACGAATGTAATTTAGATAATGCATATTAAAATTTTTGGATTGGCCTTTATTTTTTAATTCTTGGTAGTAAGCGAGGAATTTTCCTACAGCTACAGCCCTGGCAAAGCACAGATTATCAGAATTGCCAATCGGAATACAGGTATTGCCCTGTTCAATGTAATTTTCTAAGCACTCAATAGTCCTGTTACGAACACTTTTTCGAATATCACTCATATTGGTGTCTTGCAGAAGAATTATGTCGAATTTTAGGGGGGTTTCAAAATATAAATTCTTATGGGACTGGGCTACCTGCTCGATACCGCTTAAAATTCTATCGGCCGTCAACTCGTTTAGGTTCATAAATTGGAAATTAATGGGCTCTTCGAGTTCGTCCGAACTGACCGCTATTCTATTTCGACTATAACCCTGATTTTCATCGCTAATTTCGTTTAATTGGGTTTCTATTCTCGCGTGATTGTGGTCGTCCAAGTTTTTAAACTCGCACTTGAATTCTAAAGTTTTACATTTGTATTTCTTGGAAGTCCGAGAGATAATTTTAGTAACCGAATAAAAGTTCGCAGGTCGAAACGTGGTACTTAAATCGAGAGGGGCTTCTCGAGTCATTATAATTTACGAATTTCGTCGTAGCGTTGAGTCACTTCCCTAAATAACCGCAGGACGTCGTGAATGTCTTTTCTTCCATATAGGGTCAGCGATTTTGCAAATGAGGAACCATAATTTTTGGTCAAGCAAGTGTGACCGGTGGCGTGGCTATGGCGAATTTCTAATTTATCGCCCTCAATTTGGTAATCGGCGTCTTAGTCCTTGACGTCTTCTAAGGCTGCTTTAAGCTGGGGTCCTGATTCTAGTTTAACGCATACACCCTGTTTAGTCGGTTGCGAACGACTGGATGCTAAGTGCGTGGCGTAACGCCTTATATCTATATATATTTTGGTCAAAGGTCGTTATTTTAACGCCCAAATCTCCGAGCTCGGAGAATTCCAATACAACATCGTGTCAAGTGGTATTCTTTGTTAATTTTTCTAGGTCTTGTTTAGCCCCTTTCCCAGCGTCGCTTTTTTCGTTAAATAATTGTCGAGGTTTATTTTTGTTAATTACTTCGCCGACTTTCGTTTTTCTAACGTATACTTCGGGGAACTGCACTGGTGCTGTTGGTGGGGTGTCATAATCGAGCTTAATGTCGTCTCGGGTTGCCTAAGACATATAGAAATTAAAAAAATTAATCTCGCTTAAAAATTTCAAAAACATAATTACCATCTTGCTGATCTTCTTGAGTCTCTGAGTCGTTGGGGAAAGCTATTCCGGTCTTAGTCGCTTCTGCGAAATTGACCGTTGCGCGATTTCTTTTATACTGGCAAGGTAAGGGGGTAGGAACAATATAATCGCGTGAAGGTTAACGAATGAGTCATATTAACAGATGTTTTCAATAACCCTTTGAGCTGTCAAAATGATTAATTACTTAACTGTCAACGAAATCGCGCGACCTCAATTTGGCAGACGTAATAATTCGAGAAATATGACATTATTAATAGGTGTTTGCGATTCTCTCGGTACGTGTATTGTCAACAAAACACCTGTTGGAGTTTTCAACGCGTTCCCCCTAGGGGGTTTTAGGTAGTATATATATATATCCTTTAGTCGCACGAATCTAGGATTCCTGACACTAGTGAATTTCCCGGAGTAAAAAAAAGTTTCTAGGTGTTTTTTTACATGGAAACCCTCAAAGACGTTAGTACTTCCTACTCCTGCGGTTCCTCTCGTACTGAGCAGGATTACTATCTCAACTTCATGTCAACAGTAGGGTAAAACTAACCTGTCTCACGACGGTCTAAACCCAGCTCACGTTCCCTATTAGTGGGTGAACAATCCAACGGTTGGCGAATTCTGCTCCGCAATGATAGGAAGAGCCGACATCGAAGGATCAAAAAGCGGCGTCGCTTTTAACGCTTGGCCGCCACAAGCCAATTATCCCTGTGGTAACCTTTCTGACACCTCTTGCTTAAAACTATTAAAGTCAAAAGGATCGATAGGCCCCGCTTTCGAGGTCCGTATTCATACTGAAAATCAAGATCAAGTCAGCATTTGCCCTTTTGCTCTACGCGAGGTTTCTGTCCTTGCTGAGCTCGCCTTAGGACACCTGCACCGCCCCAGTCAACCTCCCCGCCTGTCACTGTCTTCGGAGCGGATCGCGCCGAACTGCGAGAGCCCGGCGCTTAGTGCTAGAAAGGTGAAACTTTCGGTTCGCTCTCCGTTTCACCGAGTATGTAAAGAAACGATGAAAGTAGTGGTATTTCACCGGCGGCCGCAAGCGACCTCCCACTTATGCTACACCTCTCATGTCTCTTCACAAAGTCAGACTAGATTCAAGCTAAACATGGTCTTCTTTCCCCGCTGTTTTTGCCAAGCCCGTTCCCTTGGCTGTGGTTTCGCTAGATAGTAGATAGGGACAGTGGGAATCTCGTTAATCCATTCATGCGCGTCACTAATTAGATGACGAGCTATTAAATCAATTTATTCATATATTAACGTAATGGAGAAACGTACAAGGTCATCCCCTGGACCGTTACAAAGGTGGAAAAGCCGCGGACCAGGGGAGATAAAGAAACTGCGCGTTGAGATAAGTCGAGACATTAAAACAACATAATGAAAAAATGTAGAATAAACGCAGTATTGAAGTTGAAAATAAATTGTCAACCGACGCCCCAGAGCCCTGAAAAAGGAAAAACAATCGCCCCTACCAAGAACCAGGGTTGGCGACCAGTTTAGCAAAAAAGCTATACGTGGAGGGGTTAAGGTAGGCCCCAGAAAACTAACAAAAAATAAAAAAATAAAAATTAGATTGAAAAACCACAATAGGGGCAGGGAAAATTCAAAACAAAGGGAGGGCCAAAAAATAACAAAATAAGAAAGGTCAGGGGTGCTAACAACGCATAGAGAAAACTGCCTTCATGAAGTTATGATAAATTGAGACGCCCTGCTCGAGGACGACCTGAACCGCGAGAAGTTTGAGACTGTTACCGAGGCCAACCGCCGTGCAGAAAGCATCGTTTTCAGAAGAATAGAACCCACGGGCGGACATAACGAACGCGAAAAATTGTAGATCGCGACCGGGATAAAGTTCGGAGATGCGAGCGATAAAACGATCAGTGTTGTATTGCCGGCGTTTTTTGTCATGAGTGACGGAAAGGGCCTGAGGGCCCTCCCAGAATACGCCAACATTGCGGACAAGAACGGCAGTCGGTGTGACGCACAGGAGATCGGGCTTGAACAGCTGGTAAGCGCCACTCAGGTCGGAGAACTCGATGCGGGGTTCTTTATAGACTCTGACCGCAGAGCGACGGATACCAGTGAAAAGCACCTCTAGGAGCTTGTCGTGGCGACGGATGTAGTTCGGCTTGGATATAAGGGCAGGCCTGTAATATATGGGACAGGGAGTCTGTCTTGGCTGGACAGTTGCGGCAAGAGCGGTCTCCTCGGTTAGCGGGGGCACCGCGACAAGGGAGAATGTTCAGGCGAAGTTTCATTCGTTTGATAAAAGAGCGACCGTCGGTAGACTTGTGGCAATTGCCTAGCCAGAAATTGGAGATACGTGGATCGCCTTGGTGAAGACCGTTGCCGTAAACCGCATGATGGAATTCCGAGGGAATCTGTCGTTTGTAAGCCAGTTTATCAGAAGGATACTCATGAAAAACCCTTGTTATTCGCGACTTCAAGGTAGTAATGAGAGGTGAGGCCGTGCCCAGCAAACACAAATCGTCCCTGGGACGTCCCAGCATGGTCCATAGAGCCCAGCTTGGTCCCGTTCAAAATTCGTCCTACGGGACGAATAACGGACGTCCCATTTTAGTCCTCGTAGAACCAATTTCGCGACATCCGATATTCAGCCCAATCGACGTCGCATGGATCTCCACTATTCGTCCGAAATGTTTCGTCCATCAATGCTATCTAGAGGTGCGTTTATCAGCAATTAATTTTAATTTTTTTCACCTGTATTTGTATTTGAGCTGATAATGATTAATGAACCACAAAATATTAGTTTTATTAAGAATATTATTTGAATTTACGAGTTTATTTAACGTGAATTAGTGAAATTACGTGTTAAATCAAAACTACTTAATTATTTAATTAATTTTATCTGTTCTTAATTTTTATATTTATTATATTATTATTTTCTTAATTTTTATTTCCATTATTTTCATTTGATGAATTATTTCTACAATCACAGCCAATTAATGCGAAAAAGCTGATACAAGTTGGCCGAGCTAAAGTCCTTTTAAAATATCTGGTAGCCCAGTTTGTAGTTTCTTTTGTACGACGCCATTACTCGATAGTTTGGAATCGGTCACCATAAAGTCCATAATGCGTTCTACACAAACGTTAAAGATTATAACATAGTAATCTCTAGTATTGCTGATAATATATCATAAGAGTAAGTATTTTATTAAAAAACTGTTGGATTTATTTAATGATTTTAACTCGCTTTTTTTATGTGTCTTTTACAGAGGTAGGAAGAAAATATGTTTGATCAAAGTCTATTCATTTTGAACCTGTACATGTTTCAATTTAACTTTTATAATTCATTACTCTCACTGAGTGGTTCACCTAAAGCTTTATTTCATTTTGTTATATTTAATATATTGGATTTGGAATTCCAAAAGTAAGATTTGCGTTGAATTCTCCGAATGTTAGGGAAGGTTCGCTGTTTTTAAAGTTCATTTTGGACCTGTACATGTTTCAATTTTACTTTTTAAGTTTATTATTCATTACTCTCACTGAGTGGTTCGCCTAAAGCTTTATTTCATTTTGTTCTATTCTATATATTGGATTTGGAATTCCAAAAGTAAGATTTGCATTGAATTCTCCGAATATTAGGGAAGGTTCGCTGTTTTTAAAGTTCATTTTGGACCTGTACATGTTTCAATTTTACTTTTTAAGTTTATTATTCATTACTCTCACTGAGTGGTTCGCCTAAAGCTTTATTTCATTTTGTTCTATTCTATATATTGGATTTGGAATTCCAAAAGTAAGATTTGCATTGAATTCTCCGAATATTAGGGAAGGTTCGCTGTTTTTAAAGTTCATTTTGGACCTGTACATGTTTCAATTTAACTTTTTAAGTTAATTATTCATTACTCTCACTGAACGGTTCGCCTAAAGCTTTATTTTATACTGTGCAAATTTATATAGTTAAATTGTAATTCCAAAAGTAAGATTTGGATAGATATTAAAATTAAGCTTCGAGAAACAGTAATTTCTAGAGTACATTTTTCATTCGATAGTCATAGTTTAGTTCGAAATTTTTTTTGTTATATAAATTTTAATATCAAGTTTGGCTTTTTAAATTATTTGTTCAGAATACGATATCCAATGAACGTCCTAGTTTCATCCCTATTGAGCTATGATTGAACCAAATTAAAGGCCCAAAGACATCTCTAGGTTTTATAGAAAGACATCCAGGGGACGACCGCCGTAATCGCCGTTGGACGTCCGAAAACTCGTCGCCGGGTCGTACTACGGCTATAGACAAACCGGACATTTGGACGTCCTTTGACGTCCAACCGACGTCAACCCCGGATTCTGGGATGTCCTACGGACGAAGGCAAGATCCGAGTGTGACGTCTATCGGATGTCCATAGGACGTGTTTGTGTTTGCTGGGTGATTGCGCGGACAGCCGGCCAGCGGTTGGTATCCAGGCGTAAAAGACCGTTAAGAAAGTTCCGAGGCATGGCGTGTTCAACGCTTTGCAAACCAAGGCCCCCAGCCGAGGTTGGAGAGAACAAAAAGGCATCAGGGGTATAATGGGGCAGGTTGAGTTGGCCTTTAGCAAACCGTATGGTAAGACAGTCAAAGCGGCGTAAAAGTTTCTTAGAAAGGGGTGAAAGCGAAAGTAGGTGAGTAAACCGAGGGATTAGGAACGTGCGAAGTAAAATAATTTTCTGGTTGGGTTTAAGTGAGGCACGACCCAGCAAAGTTAGGAGATTGTCGTATCGGTCAGTGTCGGTGGCCTATTTGCCGTTCGGGCTGAACGAAATACCCAAATAGGTGAAGAGATTGGCAGCGGTTATCGGCGGAATAGACTCGAGGTCGAACTTGAAGAGCGAACGATCAACTGCAGTTACCCGACCACGGTGTAACCGAAAGGTAAGAGAGCGGTATTTAGAAGCGTTGACGCGTAGAGAGCGATCAGCGAGGAAGCGGTGAAGGGCAGCGAGAAGTTCGTTTATCCCGAATTCAGAAGACGCGACTAAGATTAGGTCGTCCGCAAAGCAGATGGAGTTGATCAGCGTATCGTTGACGCGAACACTGATATGCGAAGGTAAGCCGTCGAGCAATTCGTCCATGACCGCGTTGAAGATAAGGGTAGAAAGGGGATCCCCTTGCTTAACTCCGCGAGTCAAAGCGCAATGGGTAACGCGAGAGGGACCGCAGGCGATGGTTGTCTGAGCATCCCGATAGGTGGCAAGGATATACGAAATCAGCTCGGGCACGATGTTCAGACGAAGGAGGGCACGACGAACTGAGGCGTGAGAGACGCTGTCAAACGCCTTGGCGATATCGATGGCGACGATCGACACGGGCTTGCAGCGCTCAACGGCAGTATTGGCTAGATAGTCCAGAACGAGGGTATTGGCCATGCTACCGTCTTCGGCAATAAAGGCTTGTTGAGCAGGATGCAGGTCGAGAGCCTTACGTAGGCGGTGGGCGAGAATGTTGTAAAGCAGACGAACTATGAGGGACAAGATCGTGATAGGTCGCCAGTTAGAAGCGGAACTGAGATCGCCCTTCTTGGGGATAAGAGTGGTGCGACAGTGTTTAAGGGCCACGGGCAGATCACCCACGAAGAGAAAGGCGTTATAGATCAGCAGCCAGGATTGTTTGTTAACAGTCAGTAAATCCTTAAGAGTGGCCCCGTCAATTCCGAGATAGAAGGAGGACTGCCTACTAAGCGCATCGTCTAGTTCGCTGAGAGTGACCGGCAGAAAGGTAGCGGCATGACGTGCTTTGACCGTGTAAGGCGCATCGTCAGGTGGCGACGGCATGCTAAAAAGCGAGCGAAACGTGTCCGATATATCTTGCGTAGTAGGCGTGGCAGACGAAGCAGGAGCAGGGTCAGGAATCATGGCGGAAAGCTTCTTCTTATTCCATTTGAACAGTTTCTGATAGTGAGCGTAAAGCCGACGGCAGGTGTTACGCCGGTTAGCATTCCGAGTGGGAGCAGTAAGTGGGTCAGGGACATTGTGCGTAGGCAGCACCGAGGTGAAATAGAGCATGATCGCAACGAGAGCCGCCGGATCTTTCTTGGCCGCTGCGACGGCGATAGGACGAAGTGCGGGACAGATCGAATTGTCCGCGGCCACCGAGTCCAAAAGCACGTAAAGCTGGTGTAGAGGCCGAGGGAGCCGAAGATTCAGAGGACGACGATGAGTCAGAGAGATCAGATGGCGGTAAGATACCCACAGGCAAGGCACGAGGGGCCATGGGATCGGCACGCATAGCAGCGTAGGTTGTTGGATGCACATGATGTTGGTGGACGGATAGTGCCCGTTGCGTGGCAAATAAGCGGATGCCAGAAGACGGGCAAAACTGACAACCATAAGGTTTGCCTTTATCGACAGCGTCCTCAAACTGGGCACGAAGGGAGGCCACAAGCGTTTGATAGTCAGGATGCTTACGGCGGTCCTTAATCTCAACTTGAGAGCGGTTGGTAAAAGTCTTGGATAACTCGTAGTTCATAGCGTCATCGCCAAAGGGAAACGCTGCTTCGGCACGAGCCATGGTATACACCTCTTCGACAGGCCAGAAGCGGGCACGGTCAGGTGCAGCTTGTAGAGCTTGGTATTCCTGGCGATGCATATAATGCTGGTGGCACGACAGAGCGCGACGCGACGCGTAGGAACGAGACGCGCAAAACTGACAAACGAAGCCACGCGTAGGAGACGGCGCGGCGGAACAGGTTAAAGTGCATCGGGAGTGATGCGTAGAGACCGCGAAGATTGAGTTAAACGGCTGTGCACAACGGCGGGACAGATAGAGAACGTCCCGAGGACCAAGACCGTGAGAGTGTACGTGGGAAGACCAAGTGGGATGGTCAAGAAAGCGCATTGGGCACTTAGGGCAAACGGCATCGGGCTGAAGAGGATAGACGTATGACGCGAAGGTAGAGAAAACGGAGTTCAGGTCACCCGGAGGAAGGCCTGGGGGGAGACGCGGAAAGGGGGGAACCGGAAGAGATACAGGCACAAGGGGTAATGTTCAAAAAGGTAGTTAGGGTAGCGGTAAGAGTCAGTAGATACACCCGCCGTTTACGCGCGCTTGGTTGAATTTCTTCACTTTGACATTCAGAGCACTGGGCAGAAATCACATTGCTTCAACACCAATCAATGGCCATCGCAATGCTTTGTTTTAATTAGACATGAAGTTATGTATTTGTACCCCGCCGTTCCGCTAGGCACTACGGCGGCCCACAACCAGGTCCGGACAAAAATGCGCTTTGCGAAACAAACGTTCGGCCAGTGAGACAGCTATAAAAACCGGCTCACATATGGCAAACAAACGCCCTCATCACGGCCCAACAAAAGGCGACACCATGGGCCTGCCCGAGAACTCATCCTCGCACAGCTGAGGGCTAGAGAGACTTTCTCATTCACTGCAATTAGACAGTTGGATTCCCCTGGTCCGTGCCAGTTCTGAGTTGGCTGTTAGTCGCCGGCCGAAACGGTCGCACCAGATACAAGATCCAGCACGCCTAGCAGCTTAAGCATTCCACGGCAAGGCCTCGACGCTAGTCCGAGCTCAACCGAATCGTTGCCGGCCAGTCTCGCCCAGTCCCGGTGCAGTGCCAAACCCGCTTCGGACCTCAGCCCGACCGGCCCAGCCCTCAGAGCCAATCCTTGTCCCGAAGTTACGGATTGGTTTTGCCGACTTCCCTTACCTACTACATTTTTCTTTCGACTAGAGGCTGTTCACCTTGGAGACCTGCTGCGGATATGGGTACGGTCCGGCACGAAAATCACAACTTCTTACTCGGATTTTTAAGGGCCGATGAGAGTGCACCGGACTCCGCAAGATGCGCGGAGCTTTACGGAAACACCATTCATATCTCCGGGCGAGCCGATTCCAGGGTTTCGAATCCTTACAAAGAAAAGACAACTCTTCCCGGGACTCCCATCGATGTCTCCGAGCTCTTTAGCGTTACCGAAGGGGACAATCTCCGTGTCCGGGTTCGGAAATATTAACCCGATTCCCTTTCGGTCACCAGCGAGACTTGCATTGAGAGGTCTCGCCTCGGAACGGATTTCTCCTATCCCTTAGGACCGACTGACCCATGTTCAACTGCTGTTCACATGGAACCCTTCTCCACCTCAGTCCTCAAGGTTCGCACTTGAGTATTTGCTACTACCACCAAGATCTGCGCCAGAGTCGGCTCCAGGCGGGCTTACGCCCGGCACCTTCGACGCGCGCATCCGGGCCCCTCCTACTCACAGCTGTTTAAAATACAAGTATTTCGACAGCTGCGGCCGGGTATGGGGTCGACGCTGAAGCGCCATCCTTTTTCAGGGCTAGTTGCTTCGGCAGGTGAGTTGTTACACACTCCTTAGCGGTTTCCGACTTCCATGGCCACCGTCCTGCTGTGAATAGCAACCAAAACCTTTCATGGGATCTCATGAGCGTCTCGCATCGGGCCCCTTAACCCGGCGTTTGGTTCATCCCACAGCGCCAGTTCTGCTTACCAAAAGTGGCCCACTTGGCACTCGCATCCTAGTGACTGTCCGGGATTCAGTCGAGCAAACCGGACTTCTCACCCATTTAAAGTTTGAGAATAGGTTGAGGTCTATTCGACCCCAAGGCCTCTAATCATTCGCTTTAACGGATGAGACTGCAACCTCCGAGTGCCAGCTATCCTGAGGGAAACTTCGGAGGGTACCAGCTACTAGATGGTTCGATTAGTCTTTCGCCCCTATACCCAGGTCTGACGATCGATTTGCACGTCAGAATCGCTGCGAACCTCCACCAGTTTCCTCTGGCTTCTCTCTGCCCAGGCATAGTTCACCATCTTTCGGGTCCCAACGTGTACGCTCTTGCTCCGCCCCGTCGACGAGGCGATCGGGACGGGCCCTTGGTGCGCCCGCGTTAACGAGGAACGCGGGATTCCAAGGCAGCCAGCCGAACCGGCCTTCACTTTCATTACGCCTTTGGGCCTAAACAAGGCCCAATGACTCGCGCACATGTGAGACTCCTTGTTCCGTGTTTCAAGATGGGTCGGGTGGGTTACCGACCTACTCCCTGCTGACCACCCGAGCAACGGCGAGTGCAGACGAATACCAGCGGAGATCGCCGGCAGCCGCTCACACAAAGGTGAAACGGCCGACCAAGCGACAACACCTGTCCCGTCGCATAGCTCCCACTAAAAGCGAGAGTGCTCGGCGTAGCCCGCAATGGGCTAGAATCGTCCCCGGTCTGGCGATCGCTCACTCGTGAAACGAGCCGTCTAAAACACCGGCAGCACACTCCCGAAAGAGCGCGCCGCCGGCCACCTTCCGGTGCCCGCTATCAAAGACAGACATCTTTCAGTGACCAGACCGGTCGCAGCGTAGTTCGAACGGAAGGAAATGCGCCAAACGGTCCGCAGCCATCGCACGCCCGGCCGACCGAGGTCCGCACCGTTTAAGACGTGCGACACTTACGGTCACGTCCGACTGAATCCCTCTGACGATCACCTTCAAGGGCCCACCCGTTTACCTCTAAAGGGTTTCACGCACTCTTGAACTCTCTCTTCAAAGTTCTTTTCAACTTTCCCTCACGGTACTTGTTCGCTATCGGTTTCGTGGTCGTATTTAGCCTTAGATGGAGTTTACCACCCACTTTGGGCTACATTCTCAAGTAACCCGACTCCAAGGAATTTAGCATCCGCCGGAGACACTAAGCGACTATGGGCCTTCCACCCTCTATGGGCGAGAGCTCCAGTCAGGGGGACTTGCGCTTAGGTACTATTTTTTTTATCCGGTCCAAGTTTAACTTGTTCGGATAGCGGGTTTCTTTAACCGCTTTGGTACTTAGTGTTTGTTTGTCTCTTGGTTTTAAATTTTTTGTAAAAATCTTTGAAGTCTTGGACTTACCCGCGCTTGTACCTGAGCTGTATTTGGCCGTCTCAGGGGGCCGTTTTGCCCTGACAAATAAATACGTTTGAAGTAGAAAACTTCACGACAGCAAAACGGTAAGAATTTGTTCATTGTGATTTAGATTATAAGAAGAAAATAATTTGACTTTTAACTGAAATTTTACTTTTAAGATATTTAATTTGCTACTCAGCTTTGGTGTCTGGACAGAGGTCCGGAATCCATAAAAATCTAATGGTAACCGAATATGAAAAAGGTTCATGGGGCCAAGATTCTAGTGGTTCAAAATGTTTTGTGGTCTATGTAAAGGAACATAAAACCTCAACTACAACAACAGGAAAACTTTTAATCGAAGACTACATGAAACCCTATTTTGACCGGTAAGAAATAAATCGTTGGTTTTGTGCAAATCATGATAGATTTTAAATATTTAAAATTTATGCTTTATTTAATTTGTATATCAGTTATCTGGCGATCAGGAAAGTTATGGCTGGTTGCGATGTTGCACCCCATTTTTTTGTCACCAAAGAGGGACGAAGGATATACAACGCGGCCAACGAAAATGACAGGTACATAACAATAATGCTCAAATAAAATTTAATAATAAAGGAAAAGAAAAATTACCAAAAGTAACCTGCACCCAAAATCAAAAGCCCTCCAAACGGCCATGGTCAACCGACCCGAAGAGCAACAAACACTAGTCAGTGGGTTGCTTTCGCATTCATTAACCACTGCAAAGCGAAAATATCAACACCACACCACAAACAAAGTCGCGGAGCAGTGGTCGGTACTAAAAAAAGCTATCGCAAAATGTAAGAAATGTTTTATTTTTATATTGATTATAGGTCTTACGCTATTTTTAATATAATAAATTAAAAAAATAGGTCTCTATAATCAAATTATTATTGTTAGCAAATTTTAATGGTAGTTCTTTATACTTGTTAAGCTCCTACCGGAAAAGGACCTAAGTAATGGTGAGGCAAGCGAAACCTCATCACAAACCCAAACAACATCTTCAAATTCAGACCTTGATTTAGGTACAGTCCTGATCAAACGTTTCTGGCCGTTTTTGTTTGGCAGTCAATTTGTTTCTATTTTAGGTAGAGAGCCGAGTGAGGGCTTCACGGAAAGAATACCCTCACGAAAATATTATGCCGGTTACGATAATGCGCTACCACTAGTAGGGCACAACCCATACCGGAAATAGTAAAACTGTTGAAGATAAAAAGCGTTATCGGCTTTTCTCGTTTAGTTTTTTAATAGGTTAAAAAATGTTTATTGTAAATAAGATATATTTTTAATCACTAATCTTATCTTACTATTTTTTAACCTTAAGTGTATATATATTCGCTTACAGCGTTTATTATTGCCGTCACTCTTAATATGTCATTCATCTTGTAAAGTACTCATTCTTAATAAACGTTTGTTTTTTTTAAAATCACTACGTTATGATTTTCTTACTAGTTTCATTAGATAGTTAGTGTAGGGTAGCTTTGCTGATTAACATTGGATTTAAAACTCCAATAGGTTATGGGCCCAGCACGCTCCCACTGCGCCACTCTGCTATGCTGATGATCTAGTCTGCTGTATCCCGGTTTCAGTTACCATCACCGTAATCCGTATCCTGTCAACAGTTCCCGAAAGCCACCATGGATAGCCTACTTCGCCAAGACGTCGAGAAGCTATCAGGTCCGGAGAATTGGAGGAGTTGGAAAAGACAAATAGTCGACATCCTCACCGTTCGAGACGTATACGAGATTCTTACTGGCGAATGGATTGAACCTACGGAACCGGTACCTGGAGCAACAGCAGCAGAGAAGTCCGAATACACTTCAAACAAGAAGAAGTACCGAGTGGCGTTCAGCACGGTCCGTGGTATCCTCTGGTCAACCTTATCCAAGAAGGTCCAAAACATGATTACAAATTGCGAGACACATAAGGACATGTGGGACAAGCTGCTCGAAATCTTCGAGCAAAAGTCTTCAAATCGTCTCCGAAAGCTTCTGGCGCAGCTCATGCGATCTACGAAGTCACCAGACGTCGACATGGCCACCCACATTGCCCAGATGTGTTCTCTCTGGACAGATATCTTGTCAACGGCACAGACAGAGAAGAACGTTACATTCGACGACTGCATCCTGATTGCCTGCATCTTCGAGTCTCTACCTCAGGATGAGTATCGAGAATTCGGTATGCTCTGGGACACGCTGCTAACCGAAAAACAGACGGTCGCAGAGTTGGAACGTTTATTGATTGGCCGTGCAACTCGAGAAGGTGACTCGTTCAGAGATTCATCTGGTCTGATGGCGAAACGCAATGCCGGAGGTCATCGCAGTCACTCATCAAACGAGACGAAAGGCATGGGACGTAAGCCAAAATGCACCAATTGCCGAAAGTTTGGTCACATAGCAGAAGATTGCCGAGGACAAAGGAAAACTCCTAGAAGGACGAGCGTTGACGAAAGTAATCGCACCAGCATTGGGGGTCTGATCGCAGCAAACGGTCTCGTTGCTTGCTCATCGTCTGATGCAGCATGATACTTTGACTCTGGTGCTACACAGCATATTACGAACGACGCCACAAAGTTCCTAAACTTCCGCAAGTTCGCTACTCCAGCGACTCTTCAGATTGGAAACAAGACGCAGATGACAGCGGATGGTGAAGGAGACATAAGGATTCAGTTCCGGATCGGAAAGAAACTCTATCAAGAGGTAGTCCACAATGTCTGGCACATCCATGACTTTTCCTGCAATGTTTTCTCGCTAAAAAGCGCAATGAAGAGAAACAAGAATCTGGAGTTCAAGGTCACAGCAAATTCTTGCGGTCTCTATGAAGTTGTCGCAGGCAAAAGGAACCTTTGTGTACCTGGCAAGGTCGAGAGTCTGTATCGTCTGGATATTAAAGTCATGCAGCCATCATGCTCCGCTCACATCGCAGCAGATCCGAGAAATGACCGGAAAGCAGATCTCCAAGTCTGGCATGAACGCATGGGTCATCAGGATAAACGGCATGTAGCAGCGGCGTTACGGAGACTCGGATACGAAGTTCTAAACCAGACGTCTGACAAGCTCTGTGAAGGGTGCGTCTACGGCAAGATGACGAGGCACAGTTTCGGCACTCGTTTGGAGAAGGCTACGAAACCAGGTGAAAGGATCCATTCAGATCTCTGGGGACCATCACCAACACCGTCCATGAAAGGGAAGAAATACTACCTCCTATTCAAAGACGAGTATTCCAGTGTTCGAGCCGTATATTTCTTAACGAAGAAATCCGAAGTTGTCAACTGTTTCAAAGAATTCCTTGCCTTTTGCCGAACCCGCAATCACAAATTACAAGAGCTGGTCACGGATAATGGGACTGAATATGTCAATGAAGAGTTCCGTCAATGGACGTCTCAAGAAGGGCTACATCACCGCAAGTCCATGCCATACACGCCTGAACAGAACGGGGTCGCTGAACGAGAAAATCGTACGATTATGGAGTCTGTAAGGGCCATGTTGCATTCTAGATCGGACTTACCACCGAAACTCTGGGCTGAAGCGGTGAACACGGCCGTCTATATCCTGAACCGAACAGCACCTACATGCATTGCTGGGAAGACGCCGTTTGAGT
This sequence comes from Leiobunum rupestre, assembly GCF_980474605.1. Taxonomy (NCBI): domain Eukaryota; kingdom Metazoa; phylum Arthropoda; class Arachnida; order Opiliones; family Sclerosomatidae; genus Leiobunum; species Leiobunum rupestre. The sequence continues at coordinate 53,127,134 of NC_143394.1, read as the reverse complement.
TATGGACGGGGAAGACAAACCCATCGATCCAGCATCTGCGTGTCTTTGGCACTGAGTGCTTTGTCCACATACCCAAAGAGAAGCGAAGAAAGCTGTCTCGGAAGGCGTATAAAGGTTTCCTGGTTGGCTATGAAGACAATGCAGACGGTTATCGAGTTTATGTTCCAGAGCTGGACGACGTACTAAGATCTCGAGATGTCAAATTCAATCCCGAGACGTGCGTTCCTGATTCCTGGATTCCTGTCTCTGGGGAGTTCTCCAGCCAGGGCGAGCAATTGACCGACGATTTCGTTTGCGAAAACTGGCCTACCAGAGCCACCTACTCATCAAAAGACGGACCAGCCAGAGCCACTAATGCACCATCGGGCATGCCAACCAGAGCTGCCGACTACTCAAACGACGAGACAACCAAATCCGTCGAAGCGTCGGAAGACGTGGCTACCGGACATAATGAGGCAACAGTGTCTCTTTCTGACAATGTCCGGGACAATCAACCTGAGAAGAGCGGTCCAGTCCTTAGAGATCGTTCAACACTAAGGAAAGTCCAACCATGTCAGAGCTGCCAGCTAGCAAATAAAGCATTCCTCATCTGCGACATGTTACCACAAACGGCACGAGAAGCACGTTCAAGCAACGAATCCGCCGAGTGGGCGAAAGCGATGGTAGATGAACTTTCGGCAATGAAAAGACACGACGTCTACGAAATGGTTGATCCTCCACCTGGTCGCAAGATAATCGGAAATCGTTGGGTCTTTCGTACAAAGAATGATGAAGATGGGACGATCGTCAAGCACAAAGCCCGGCTTGTCGCAAAAGGTTTTACGCAACGAGAGGGTATCGACTTCAATGAGACTTTCGCTCCAGTTGCCCGATTCGAGACACTACGAATCTTTCTCAACCTAGTTGCCCAGAAAAATCTCAACCTCAGGCAATTCGACGTAAAGACCGCATTCCTTCATGGGAAGCTATCCGAAGAAATTTATCTGCGTCAACCTGAAGGTTTCGACAATAGTAGTGGACAAGTCTGGAAGTTAAAGAAAAGTCTCTACGGTCTTAAACAGTCTCCACGATGTTGGAATGAACGAATTGACAAATCGCTTCAGAACCATGGCTTCAAGAGTGCTGATGGAGATCACTGTCTATATATTTACTCAACCAATGACGTTTTCTTGGTCTTGATCCTCTACGTCGATGATGGATTGGTTGCCGGCAGTACCACCAAAGCAGTTGATGACTTCACGACTTCAGCGATGAATTCGAAATCATAACCGGAAAAGCGTCAACGTATCTTGGACTTAAAATCGATCAGTTAAGCGACGGCTCCATATTCTTACACCAAAGCGCCTACATCGAGAAGGTTCTTGAAAGGTTCAACATGCAAGACTGTAAACCAGTGAGCACTCCTATCGGCAGTCCAGACACGACCAACCAAAGTCAGGAGAGTTTCGTGTCAACGAGCATATATGCCTCAGCCATCGGAAGTCTCAGATACGCAGCCACAGGAACACGACCTGATATAGAGTACGCTGTCAATCGAGCGTCACAAGCTATGGCCAACCCCACAGTCGCCGACTGGAACTGGGTGAAAAGGATCTTTCGATATCTTAGAGGGACCTCTACACTTGGTCTCCTATTCAAGGCAGGCGATTCTATGACAACAAATCCTTACAGCGACTCTGACTACGCCGGCTGTGAAAAAACGAGACGTTCAACATCTGGAATCGTATGCTTAATTGGTTCAACTCCAGTTACATGGGCGAGTAGAAAGCAACAATCCGTTGCCCTATCAACCACAGAGGCTGAACTAGTAGCTGCCACTGAAGCGGTGAAAGATGTCGTTTGGATTGAACGAATCAAGTCTTTCCTGGGTCTCAACATAGACGATGATGTACCCGTACTCCGAGTCGACAATGCAGGGGCCATTAAACTCATCAGAAATCCTGAGATTCATCGCCGAACGAAACATATCAGTATTCGTCAGTACTACATTCGTGAACTGGTCGAAGAGGGCGTCATCGACGTTATGTACGTCCCGAGTGAAGAACAGCTGGCCGACATTTTCACTAAGCCACTACCTAAAGAAGTCTTCACCCGCCACCGTCAGAATCTCAGTTTACGGCAGTACGAGAAAGTCGTCAACGAGGGCGAGTGTTGAAGATAAAAAGCGTTATCGGCTTTTCTCGTTTAGTTTTTTAATAGGTTAAAAAATGTTTATTGTAAATAAGATATATTTTTAATCACTAATCTTATCTTACTATTTTTAACCTTAAGTGTATATATATTCGCTTACAGCGTTTATTATTGCCGTCACTCCTAATATGTCGTTCATCTTGTAAAGTACTCATTCTTAATAAACGTTTGTTTTTTTTTAAAATCACTACGTTATGATTTTCTTACTAGTTTCATTAGTTAGTTAGTGTAGGGTAGCTTTGCTGATTAACATTGGATTTAAAACTCCAATAAAAACCCCTCCGAAATGGTGTCAGGAAAACATTAGTATAATTTGTCGTGTTTACGCTCGTTCGACGCGTTATCCTATTTAAAAACCAAATCTGGGTTCACTTTTCTAATCGGAATTGTGGTTGAAAAGGTATTGAAGAAATAGTGACGACGTAAATCACGAAAATTAACCCTAATTTGGTTTTCAAGTCAAACAAAAGCAAACGTGAAAGTAGTAATATTTGAAATAATATCGCGTGAGACCATTCATTAAAATTTATAATTAAAATATATTAAATAAATGGTCTCGCGCGATATTATTTCAAATATTACTACTTTCACGTTTGCTTTTGTTTGACTTGAAAACCAAATTAGGGTTAATTTTCGTGATTTACGTCGTCACTATTTCTTCAATAATTTTTCAACCACAATTCCGATTAGAAAAGTGAACCCAGATTTGGTTTTTAAATAGGATAACGCGTTGAACGAGCGTAAACCCGACAAATTATACTAATTTTTTCGTGACGCCATTTCGGAGGGGTTTTACTATTTCCGGTATGGGTTGTGCCCTACTAGTGGTAGCGCATTATCGTAACCGGCATAATATTTTCGTGAGGGTTCTCTTTCCGTGAAGCCCTCACTCGGCTCTCTACCTAAAATAGAAACAAATTGACTGTAAAACAAAAACGGCCAGAAACTTTTGATAAGGACTGTACATTAATATAAATTTGTACACTCAAAATAGTATTTATTTATTTTCCCTTTTATGAATTTTTTCATTTAAAAGAATCCACCACAGTCAAAAATATTCGTAAGGATTTGTTGTTTCTTGTTCCACCAAGCCCCAGAGCCAAATTTCCTTCATCTGAAGAATTTGGGATAACTATAGAAAACCAATATCATCAGAAACTCAGTGATGGAAATATCAAAAAGTTAAGAGATTTGTGGTACAACAAACAGGTAGATCAGAGCGCCCAGGAGATCGCAAACAAGTAATTTTTATTTTTATTACCATCTAAGCTAGTCTAAAAAATATTCAATTATTTATCAATTTTTTCAGGCTGAAGTATAGCAAACCTGGGCTTTGCGAAGCGGAAATAGTAAAGAAGGCCAATGAGTTCAGTTGGAATAAGTCCGGCTTCGTAACAAAAGTACTAGCCCACTGGGAAAATATTGTTCGAGACAATACTACTAGTACTATTGGAATTCAATTATAACTCTATGCACCACCTTTTTCAGAGAGTTCCCAGTCGAAAAACAAATAAAGAATTAACCGAAGAACTACATGATAAAATTAGAAACGGACAAACCAAAAATAAAGGGTCTGGTTTATTTACTACCAAAATCGTTGAACAAGGTAAATTTTTCGTTCATATGCTTTGTTTATTTCTGTAAGCCTTAATGATGACTGTTGCTAACTGCTTTTTAACAGGAGACTTTCTATGTGAATATGGCGGGATAGTCATTACAAAAACAGAAGGGGAAAACCGATTGAAAGAGACAGTAGGACATTGTTATTTCTTCTTTCTTAGAGATTTTAATCAAAAAGAAATTTGTATCGATGCCCGAAACTCCAGCTGCATGGGACGATTTGTCAACCACAGCCGAAAAAAATTTAACGCGATTCCCAAAAAATTTTAGCAAATGGAAACACGCGGCTGATCTTCGTGGCTGCCAAAAAAATCTTGGCTTTCGAAGAAATCTTAATTGATTATAACGGAAGACACGCCAATAAAGAAGAAGTACCGTTATGGATGTTAAAGGACAGCGATGGAAGTGAAGCAGAATAACGAAATAAAATCCCAAGTGCACATTATTCGTATTTTTGGTTGTATTTGCCTAACAAATTTTTATATTTTAAAAGAAAATGATTGAATTTTGCAAATAAAAATAACTTTTTTTTATAAAACTTTGTATTACTTACTGTACAATTAGTACTGTGTAGTTAATATTTCCAAATGTGTTAATAATATACACGAAATAAATTCTAATAATATTTCCCATTTGACCATTATAAGAATAATTTAATTCCAATTAACGAAGAAAAGCCAATTTATAATTTATCGTTTTTTATTTAAATATAATTTATATAAAAATAATTGAAGAAGGCTGAATTGCTTAGTTTCCTGGTGAAGCCTAGGTCATTCCTTTTTATCGCCTCTAGCGTTTTTTGGTATGCGACATTAAGACGCCACGGCGAAAGCTTGACTGAACAACAATTACCATATCTTATTGGTGGATTTAACAAAGAACTTCCAAATCACGTGGCGGTCAACAGGTAGGTTGCCGGAAAAGTGAGTGCATTTTTCATTTCGTAGATTTTTCGCGAAAGAAACACTTTACCTTTTTAACGATGCCGTATGAAAAATATTATTTGACCAGCAAATGGGAAAAAATTAAAGCACCCGAGGGTGGTTCGGACGTAGATATATTTACTATTGCAATGAGGTAATATATTTCTTCGCTTTTCTTTGTGAACTGATTTAACTATTATGTTTTTAAAAGATCCCGGAAACCTGATATAGAGAAAAAAATTGAATATTTAAATATTTGGAAAGATCAACTTGAAACTCTTAGCACAAACCTTACCTTAACGAAGCATGCGAGGAATTTCATAAAATACAAAAATGATTTAACTCGTACAATATCAAAAATTAATAAAGACATGGAAGACTTAGAGAATGAGCGAAATTGTAAGTAACAAAAGAAAATGGTAACACGTATTGATATTAATTATCCTTGTTATTACCGCGGCCAAAAAATTGAATTTAAATAAAACAAGAAATTAACAATTTAAACTTGCAAACGGAATTATTTATTTAAATAATTCGGCTAAGTTATGGAATAAAAGAGGGCTAGTAGGATAAGGAATTGGATAATGAGAGGGTAGGGGCGAGAAGGCTAGGGACGTGACAATGGAACGCAAGAGGCTGTTAGGCTAGGGGATTTTAAAAGATGGAGGTTCGGTAGAGTTGTTTAATATATTTTTGGAAGTTAAGGTACCTATATTTAAAATTATATTAATTTTAAGGTAACGCCCTTTAAGTCTTTAACTTTCCCATGTTCAATTCCATAAATAATAATAAGAATTGTTAAATATATTTTTGTAAGATAAGGCCTTTTAGCTGTCCCTTAAATACATCCCCCTCGTAGCAACCCTTGCTGTTCGCAAGCTACTGCCCACAGCTGCATCACTAGCTGCACCCCCGTAGTTGCTCCGCCTTGCAAACCCTTACTGCCCTTTAAGTCAGCAATCTGCAGCACCCCAAAGCTGCCCAATAGCTGTAACTCCTAGATACTCCAATAGCTGAAGGACCCCCTTGAAACCTTTAGCTGCAGACCTCAGCTACATCATCTAGAAGCTCCCCTAAGCTGCATCCTCCCGCTACACCCCTTTTATATCCCTAGCTAGCCTCTAGGTACTGTATAAAAATGCAAAAGTCTGATGCCTCTAAAAGAAAGCTACCCCTGAAAGGCGGCTGCCCTTAAAAGAAAGCTACCCCTGAAAGGCGGCTGCCCTTAAAAGAGCGCTACCCCTGAAAGGTGGCTTCCCTTGTAAGAGCGCTACCCCTAAAAGGTGGGTGCCAATAGAAGGGTGCTGCAATTGGTAGGCGCTGCCCTTAAGAGGCGGCTACCCCTCCAAAGAAGACTGACCCTAGCTGGCTGTCCCTTGGAGGGTGGCTTTTCTAAAAGTAAGGAGCCCCTGGAAGGCGACTGCCCATGGAAGGCGGCTAGCTCTGCAAGAGCGCTACCCGTGTTCAGCGGCTGCCCCTAAATTCGGCAGCCCCTAAACGGCAGCTTTGCTGGAAGGCGGCAGCCCCTAAAAGGAAGATTTTTCTGGAAGGCGGCTGCTCCGGAAAGAACTCTACCCCTAGAAGGCAGCTGCCCCGGAAAGGGCTCTACCCCTGGAAGGCGGCTACCACTTGAAGGCGGTAGCCCCTAAATCGCTACCCCTGGAAGGCAAACCCTAAAAATCAGCTACCCTGGGAAGGCGACTGCGCTAAAAGTAAGCTACCCCTGGAAGGCGGCTGCCCTAAATCGGTACCCCTTGAAGGCGGCTACCCCTAAATCGCTACCCCTAGAAGGCAGCTGCCAATTGAAGTCGGCTACCCCTGTAAGGGCGCTTCCAATTTTCAGCGGCTGCCCCTTAATTCGGAGGCACCTATGATGCAGTTTTTCTGGAAGGCGGCAGCTCCTAAAAATCAGATTTTTTTGAAGGCGGCTGCTCCTGAATGAGCGCTAACCCTCAAAGGAGCGCTTTCCCTGGAAGGCGGCTGCCCCCGAAAGGGCTCTACCCCTAGAAGGCAGCTACCACTTGAAGGTAGCTGCCCCTGAAAGGGGGCCCTCAAGGGTGGTGGCGCACTGGGAGATGTTAGCTCCGTCCAAAGGGTCCAATCTCCAACCTCCGGTCAGGTGTGGGCTGGATACTGGGCTTCGGCCCAGGCTAATGGAGAGGGGCCGGGCAAACTGGCCGCCTCGGCAGATTGGGTAGCCTGCTGTGGGGCGGCGGGCCTCCGTATGAGGGCACGGCGGTCCTGCTTCCTGGCCCTTCGGACTCACACCGGGATCTCCGGTGCCGGCTGGCTGGGTTACTTGGGCTGCTGTGTGCTCATCGTTCCCCTTTAGGAGCTCTCTCCAAAGGGCGTGACTCCCTTCCTTTCTAGGTGGGGTGTCGGCCGGAGTTGCTAGAGCATCCGTGCTTTATCAATCTGCTGTGTACGAAGTGGCGAATTGGTCAACCAATTGTTGCGGATTTGTCATCTGTCCGGGCTTTTGGACGCTGGCGTAGGGCATTCTGATAATAGGCCTCCGGTGGTGTGGTTTTTTGATTTTACCGGTACACCAGGCTTTAAATTCTGACAACATGCCCCTGTGAGAGCACTACCCCTGGAAGACGGCTGCCCCTTAAATACACTAAACCTGAAAGGTGGCTGCCCCTGAAAGAGCGCTTTCTCTGGAAGAACGCTACCCCTGGATGGTGGCTACCCAGGAAAGAGCGCTACCCCTGGAAGGCGGCTCGTCTGGAGAAAGGGATGGTGTTTCCTTAAAGCTCCTCGCCTCTTGCGGAGTCCGGCGCACTCTCATCGGCCCTTAAAAATTTGAGTAAAGGCTGTCGCACACTATAGAAAAAAAATCTTGAAATTGGTACTGGCATCAAAACTTCTTTTGGGGGGAAAAGGTTTTCGTTATCGGCGTCGGGGAATTTTGCGGTCGATACCGGTGAATTTTTTTCGTGCAGTCGCACACTAGGAGGAAGCACTACTTCCAAATACACGAGACCGGCCGGAGTGCTCGCGCATCCGTTTGTTTTGGTTTCTAGTTATACAATTTTTATCTTTTCGTATTGTAGTTGTAGATATTACGTTTTAATTTGATTTTCTAGACGTATGACTGTTATATAATTTAGTTCAACATTTTTATTTGATAAAGCTGCGTAATTAGAATTTACTAAGGTAAGAAAAAATACTGAATTATTTGCTATGGATATACGAATATTACGTCAAATTGGTCACATCCCTACCGTTTTCTAATAAAATGGACATAATATAATTTTACTGACTGAATACGGTTAACAAAAAAAACCCTTTCGAAAGAAAGAAATATCCCAACACGCCGGTGTTTCAAAAGTTGTGCAATATTTTCTTGCTCTCAATTGGTTGAAGAGATAAGGAATGCCGTGACGTCAGAGCGGTTCTTCGAGAGGAGCGACAAAAAGTTCAGGCTAGTTGAACTCGATACGGGTGACGGATTTCGTCCGAGCGCGTGATCGCCGGTATCAGCCTCATATTTTACTCGCATAGTGTGCGATATACATCGCCGATAGCAGCGCCGGTTTTGGTACCAGCAACTGTTGCCGGTACGGGAAACTACATAGTGTGCGACAGCCTTAAGAAGTAGTGATTTTCGTGCCGGACCGTACCCATATCCGCAGCAGGTCTCCAAGGTGAACAGCCTCTAGTCGATAGAGAAATGTAGGTAAGGTAAGTCAGCAAAACCGATCCGTAACTTCGGGACAAGGATTGGCTCTGAGGGCTGAGGTCCGAAGCTGGTCTGGCACTGCACCGGGACTGGGCGAGCCTGGCCGGCAACGGTTCGGTTGAGCTCGGACCAGCGTCGGGGCCTTCCCGTGGAATGCTTCAGCTGCGCGGCGTGCTGGATCTCGTATCTGGCGCGACCGTTCCGGCATGCGACTAACAGCCAACTCAGAACTGCACGGACTAGGCGAATCTGACTGTCTAACTAAAACGGCCCTAAATGGGTTAGAGTGTGCAATTACTGGTGGCTTTACCGGGGAGTCGGGGTCCGGCTCTTGTAACCCATAAGGGCGGTGGCGCACTGGGAGATGTTAGCTCTGATCAAATGGCCCTATCTCCACCTCCGACTTCGGTCGGGTTTGGGCTGGATACTGACCTTCGGTTCAGGCTAACGGAGAGGGTACAGGCAAACTGACTGCCTCGGCGGATTGGGTAGCCTGCTGTGGGGCGGCGAGCCTCCATATGCAGGCACAGCGGTCCTGTTTCCCGGCCTTTTGGAGCCCACTGGGATCTCCGGTGCCAGCTGTGCCGGGTTACTTGGGCTGCTGTGTGCTCGTCGTTCCTCTTTAGGAGCTCTTTCCAAAGGGGTTGGCTCCTTACCTTCATAGGTAGGGTGTCGGCTGGAGTTGCTATAGCTAGGTGGACGCTGGCGTAGGGCACTTTGATGATAGGCCTCCGGTGGTATGGTCTCTGTTACTAGGTTCACCTGACACAATGTCTAACTAAAACAAAGCATTGCGATGGCCATTGATTGGTGTTGACGCAATGTGATTTCTGCCCAGTGCTCTGAATGTCAAAGTGAAGAAATTCTATCAAGCGCGGGTAAACAGCGGGAGTAACTATGACTCTTAAGTCAGGGTTGTCCCGTGACACATACGACCAGATGTTCCCGGCATGATAAGATCTTGGACCTTCTGATAAAATCAATAAAACCAAAACGTTGGGAGGTCTTGAGAGAGCCCGTTTTACGTCTTCCGTCTCAGAGCCTTATGAATATAACAGTTAAACCCGATGTGGTCCTAATTAGCCCCTCGGAGATTATTGTGTGTGATGTGGGCGTTGTTTGGGAAAACCCTAGGACCTTAAATGAGTCATACTCTGCTAAAGCTAGTGTATATGATAGGCCATGTGTCCGCGATTATTAAATATCCAGGCAGGGTTATTTCCTTCCATGCCTTTGTGGTTTCCGCAAGAAAAATGATCATTTTTGTAAATTGGCTGGTTTGGGCAGAGGCTTTAAGATAAAAGTTTTAGAAATTGTTATGGAGCAAACAGTCAGAATTTATCAATCTTTCATGAGGGCCATCTATGTTAGGGCCTTTGATGGCTCGGGTCGTTTGAATCAATGATTGTGTATTTATATCAAAAAGGAAAAAGGGAAAAAAAGAGAACCATAACAAATGTATTGATTGTATCTTTTTTATTAGTGTATTTATTTTTAGTGTATTTTTATCTTCTGTTTTGTCTACGCCCAAGATTAGTCCTTATTAAGGAGCTCAAGCCACCCCTGCTAATATTGGGTTTTTTCCAGGGCTCTGGCGCTCTACCTGGGCTATACCAGTTTTTTTTATATACTTCGACTTTTAAAATTATTTACTTTTATTTTTACAAATTGTGTTTTAATCTCTGAAAACTGATTTGGTGTCGGAGTGTCTTTTTCCGGGTGGCGTTCGAGGCCCTAGCTAAGTTCCGGCGTCACCCGTGATTTTTTGTAAACTGTTATCATTGAGTCTCAAAAATAAACAAATATTTAGCCAAAATCCTAGTCATCTAATTAGTGACGCGCATGAATGGATTAACGAGATTCCCACTGTCCCTATCTACTGGGGTTAAGGCTGTATACCAGCGTTCCTACTTCCTGGGAACAAAGGTTGGCCAGGGTGTGAAAGCGCAAAGGATAGCTTCCATCACATCCCAGACCGTCCGGTTAACCTCCTCGAGGTGACCCTGGAAAGAGGTATTCTCTTACAGATGCCGGCGGATCTAGAGCTTGTCATCTCGAGAAACTGACTTAGCTTTCGGGCTGCTAGTTTGGGGTGCCTATGGTGCAGGTGAGACCATGTCAAGCTTCTTTAACATAAACACAGGGCGACTGTGAGTCAAGCGATGGGATTATCTTGTTCATCTTTTGACGGGTAATACCCTCTATCGCAGGGTCTGAGGGAAGCGAATGTACTTCTTTCGCCTCTCCTCGACCAAGACCGTCCAGGGTAGTCATCAACTGATACTGCTTCCTCCCGAGGTGACTCCGGGTAGAGAAAACAATATCTCTAGCTAAACTGGCGGATCTAGAGTAGAATTATCTACTCGATAAATTTTTGAGCTAAGCATCTCATAAAACTGCCGTGCCCTCCCCATAATGTGTTTATGGAACCAACTGCATGTTCGGTCTGTTAGGTAAGTCGCTTCGGCGCATAGGTTCCTTAGCTCTTCGGAGCTAGTAGTTCCTGCCAAAGGGGAACCTATCTTCGTAACTTCGGCGGCTGGTTCCTAAACTCCTTGGAGTTTGTAGTTCCCGTTAGGGGGGAACCAGATCGTCTGCATTCCGCTTTAGGAAGCTCTCTGTCCACGGACATCCCAGCGGTTTTGCTTGGGTTTGGGGGCTTATTTAAAGTTGAGAGATCTTCGTTGAAGTTACAACTAGGCTACCCTCCGGGATATAAAGGGCTGACAACCCTCCTGGAGAGGGTGTTGTAAGCTTGGTTTGGTGTTTGGTGCAATTGAGCCTTAGTGTTAGGATTTTTGTTCCGCCGAAGTGCTGTCGTTTGTGGTTGTTATGGCCCCAAGTTTGATCCCCTTAAAGTCCACGCAAGGGGATACATGAGGAATGTTAGTGGCAGCTCCCTTCCTTAGTGTTTCATGGGGAGTACAACTAATTATGAAAGCGTTTAATCCCCTTAAAGTCCACGCAGGGTATTCATAAATTCTTTTGATAGCAGCTCCCTTCCTTGAGTATTTCATGGGGAGTTCAAATAATTATGAACACGCTTTTCGCATTGCCTTTCTGGCGTGACAGAGTTCCCTCCAAGGAATCGTATTTTTGCTTGTTTTTTGGACGTCCTGTTTCTTACAGGCAATTGGTTGGACATGCTGTTTTCGCCCTTTCGTTTGCCGTGAAAGGCATTCTGTAAGCCACGGAATGGAGTCCCTGGGAGTTCAGCGGGAGTTGTTCTGCGGAACTTCCTTCTGCAACACGCTTCTTTGGTTCTGGACTGTGGTCAGACAGACGGTGCGTATTGGCCGGTACTGCATCAAGTGGCTCTCCCTTTGTAGCTAAGTTGCAGGGGAGTAGGTCAATCTGTGTCCATGATGGGTTCATGGCGCTGAGTATGCACTTTTCCTATCTCTGGCTTTCGAATGAAAGTCCCCTGGTCGGGCTCCGTGGTGGGTGGGGAGGGAATTGAGTGAATTACAAAGTTTTCATTCATGGATACTCAAATTAACCAGTCAGAGGTCTTACTGACACCCCTATCTCCTTTGGGAGAATCAATTTCTCAAAGTTCAAATGACCGTAAACGCCCTCGCACAGAGGGAGACGTAGTAGAAATCGTAGAAGATAGTATAGAAAATCGGTTGTTGAGTCTCTCCTCGGAGATGGAAGCTATACTGACGAATGCTAGTAGTAAAATTAATATTGCCGTAGGAGCTAAAATACGTGCAATCTATAAAAAGTAAGAAACTCTAGTCATTAAAAGTCACCTTCAAATCGCTCGGTTGTCAGATACCGACCTTCTCCGAGATAGCCTCAGCAGCCGATTCGACCCCAGCCGAATCTATGGGCCAAACTGGACGGCAGCGCCTGAAACCGATTACTAGGAAGTCTTCGGTATCTAGTAAACCGAAGACTTCTAAAATTAAAATTCCTCCAAAACAGGAGAATGTAGTATTGCTGTATCCTAAGTATAAGGAGGAAACCTGCGAGCATTTTAGGCGTAGACTCGAGAAAGATCTTAATCTCTCGAGTCATACAATTAAAAACATAAGACCCTGTACGGGGCAGGGTATGGTCGTTCACTTGGAGTACATAGAGGAGGTCGACAAATTCAAATGTTCTATCGAGGCCTCAGAGAGTTAAAAGGACAATGTGGTGCTTAGACGTCCCTCTCTGGGGAAACCTCGAATTCTTGTTTTTAAGGTCGATCCCGAGATCAGCAAAGAAGATCTCGTTAGCCAGATTATCGAGTGCAATCATCTTGGGTGTGGGGAGGATGAAATCACAGTCAAATATTCCGTCCATACAAAAAAATGGTAGAAAGGGGCGACGGTTAAAATTGGGTGCTCAAAGTTCCTAATGCCGTACTTAATACCCTTAAAAAGGGCAAAAAGAAATTGCGTATGGTTGGCAAATTCATGGTTGGAGGGTGCTTCAATTGTATGGGTATCGGTCACGTAGTGGCAAACTGCGATAAGCAGAAAAAACAAATATGTTCTCTTTGTGGTTCCGATGAACATGGGTACGCAGACTGTACCAATGCCATTAAGGGCTGCGTGAACTGTGCCCCAAGTAACCGGGACAAAAAGACTAATTTCAACTCGGAACTCTCCTCCCATGACAACCTCTGTGCACTCTACATGAGGGAACCGCAATTTTTGTGATCAAGAACCTACTTTAATTTTTAGCCTGATGGACACTTCTATCAAACTAGTCCAGGTGAATCTTGGCAAGGGGAGGATTGCCACTTCTACTCTTCGGCAAACTTGCCAAGAGGGCGGTGTTGATATCGCAGTTATTCAGGAACCTCATGTGGTGGATAAGAGGGTCGCGGGTCTCCCGCTTTCGGCCAGGGTGGTGTGTTCCGACGCGAACCCGAAGACCGCTGTTGCCATCTTCAATCCGCAATTTCAGGTCATTAATCTTCTTAGTGAAGATTATATGACCATTGTAGGGTTAAAGGCGGGGGTGCTCTCATTCTTGGTGTTTTCCATTTATATACCTCCTCCCCCGTCGGAGGTCTTGGAAGAACACCCGAATAACATTTCAGAGCATATTCGTAAGTACACTGGGCGGAATATAATAATTGGTGGTGATTTCAATTATCATCATACTCTCTGGGGCTCAAGGGACTATTGTCCTAGAGAGGCTGCTTCTGTTGATTTCGTGGAGTCCATGGATCTGGTCGTGATAAATGATCCGAGCTCGGATCCAACGAATGGCAATAGTTGGATAGATTTAACTCTTGCAACTCTAAATTTCTTTAATGTGATCACTGGTTGGGAAGTCTCTGATGACATTACCAACAGTGCTCATAATTATATTTTCTTTGAAATTTCAACGACTGTTGCCATTCAGAGCAATAGAATTATTATCTTGAAAGATCTGGACTGGGATCGCTTTCGCGACCGGATCAATATGCCTCTTGGGACTCTTAGTCAGGTAGCACTTGAAACTAGGGATCAGATCGATGGTGTTGCATCCTAGATTGAGGACATTTTCCATGATGCTAGTAAGTTTAGCATTAAACGTAATCCAACTACTAAGACGTATAACTCGGCTCCCTGGTGGAACGAGGGTCTTAGTACGAAGCGAAAATTAGTACGTACAGCGCGAAAACGTATGCAGGTGACTTTGGATCGTTTGGTGAGGGAACGCTACAAACAAGACTACTTGCGCCTATACTTTTCATTGATCTAACTTATGTTTTTGAACCACATGTTAATATTTTGTGTTCGGCCTAGTTGTCGGCCCCTAACGGCGCAATGCTACTCCCTACGCGTTCGGTTATTTTTCCCTTTTGCACATATTGTTTTATTTAGAGTGTTTTTATTGTGATACTCCCGCCATGTCTTCCTGTCCGAATTCACCAATCAAATTGCCCTACTCTCAGCTTACCAACCTTTACTTGTGTTCCGGGACCACCTTGTCCTTGCAGCTTTCCCCGAGTTCCTCCTCCCCTGCCCCCTCCTTCCAACTCCCTGCCTTAAGTTGACTTCAATGGTCATTCTTTAACCCTTTTTGATGGTAACCCCCACAGATGGTCCCTTTCCCAATTCCTTCGAACTATGCGCTCCGCCCACGTCAAATCGCTGGACGAGTTGACTAGCAAAAAGGTTGCGAAATCCCTGTCCGCGAAAGTTCATGCTATCTTTATGCCATGGAGGCCGCCCTTTTAAATTCCCAACTTGTTGCCTCCAAGTCTCACGGTATCCAGGAAGACCAGGTCTCGGTCATCAACGCCCTGGTTTCCCAACTAGGATCCTCCGCTCCTCCGTCTGCTACCTCTGACCCCACCGTTTCTTGTCCGTTGCCTCCCTTTCCTCCCGCCCCAGTCGGACCATCCTCAACGTCCTTTTCCGCCGTTGCCACTCGAATACCTTCAACTTCGCTCTTCCGTTACTGGCCCTGCCGTTGGGCCTTCCTCGCTCGATACCTCTACCTCCTCGGACTACGACTTCGTTACACCGCCTTCCTCGTCTACCTCCGGCTCGGTTTAATAGCTGACGCGGCCGCTTGCTCCGAAACTTTGGTGCTGGACTATATAGCCGGCTACCTCGATCACCATGTTCCTCGTCGTTCCGAGCTTATCGGGACCTCTCGTCGTACTTACCATGGCTCCTTGCGCCGCCGCCTCTACGGTCAATATCAACGTCTTTTCAAGTGGATCCGTCGGAAACTTGCCACTACCATTGTGACACTTTTAAATAAATGAATAAGAATTAGGGTCAGGTTGCCTAGGGGTATTAAATGATCCTAAAATAAAGTGTCAGCATTAGAGATAATACACACGTGGATTAATGAAACGATCAAATTAATATTACGCAGGTAACCAAGTACAAATATAAAAGTTATTGCCCCACTAATGAAGACAGTTTATGGAACATGGCTCTGGTTTTAACGTGTTGTTCTTACATATAGAAAAATAGTCCTTCGATGATTCAATCGGCTGAAGTTCCTGGGCTCCATAACGAAACGCGGAACGCGATACATTAATGCGTAAACTATTCGGACGCGAATTAAAGTTGTCGCCGACACATTACCCGTTTCGTGTACCGCGAAACAGTAAGATGGAAAATAACGAACTGGGGGACCGGCGAGCCGGTCGCCATTGTCACGAAGGAGCGAGAGGACAAGTTGTGGTCATCTTCGGGTCGAGAGAACAAGAGAGAGAAGGTCAACGCACGTGGCCCTATTTAAGCTCTTCGTGTGCCATCGCTACTACGGGATCTAAAACAGTCTTCCCAAAACTCGAGAGTTGCTACAGGTGAAGCGAGAGTCCAACGCTGGGGAAAACCATCGCCAACCGATGTATTAAAACTCGGGGGACACCCATAAATATGTATAAAGTTCAATATACGAATTATTTTCGTTACACCATCTTCGAACCCATTCCAGCTGTGGCCAATCTCCCGTCCGTTGATGACATTTCGCATACTTTTAGGTCTCTTTTTATCCAGATTTATCCACCTAACGATGCCCCTTACGCGGTTAAATCCCGTCTGCGACCAACGTTCTATCCGATCTCTGATGCTATCTCTCATCAAACGTCGTCCTCACCGGGGCTTGATGGGTTTCTCATCAAGGGCCTCCTGAAACTCAACCGGCGTGCGCTGCTGTTATTTTTTAACGTGTTCCTCCACATTGGCGATGTTCCGTCTTCCTTCAAACAGTGCCGCACCGTCCTCATACTTAAGAATGCTGACCTGGGCTATGCCTCTAACTGGCGGCCCATTACGATCCTCTCGATTCTCATCCGCCTCTTCCATAACATCCTCGCCTCGCGGCGCCGTACTGCCGTCGAGCTCAATCCCGCCCAACAGGTCTTCATTTCTGAAGATGACTGTATAACCAACACCTTGGCGCTTGATAACCTTATCAATTGCTCTAAGAAGAAACGGAAGTCACTGGCGCTCATCTCCATCGAAATCGCCAAGGCGTTCGACAGTGCCTCCTACGCCTCGGTTCGCCACGCTCTGCTTCGCCTGGACATTGAATTACAGATTATCGACTACATTCTCGCCACATATTGTGGTGCCAAGACAGTGATATCATGCGGTTCGCGACATACTCAGCCTTTTAATCTTCTCTCAGGCGTTAAACAAAGCAATCCTCTGTCCCCGATACTGTTTAATGCCGTCATGGATGATCTCCACGCTATTCTGCCTCCGCACACCGGCTTCGATATTAACGGCACATTGCTTAATGCGATTTGCTTCGCTTATGACCTTATTTTAGTCCCGTCTTCAGAGTTCGGCATGACCCTCTTACTCGACCACCTGATGTCCTTCTTATCTGCTCGGTCCCTATGGGTCCACCCTGCCAAATGTCACTCCTTAGTTCTTCGTAGTTATAAGGGACGTGTGACTGTTCCTCATTCCTCCATCTTCTCCGTTAACGGTTCGCCAATACCACCCATTATGTCTTCGGACCTCTTCTCCTACCTCGGCGTCTCCTTCAACCCGGACGGTAAATGCGCTATTTCTATCGACAGGTACGTTAAACTCTTAAAACTGCTTGCGGCCGCTCCGCTTGAGCAAAATCAAAAACTAATTATGCTTCGCGTTTATCTTGTCCCCCGCTTTGCTCACGAACTTTCCCTCTCGTCGCACTCCAAACGTGCTCTCAAATAGTTCGACACCCGCACGAGGTCTTTTGTGAAAACTACGCTTCATTGACCCCACTATGCACCAACTTCCTTCATCTTCGCCCCCTATGCCAATGGTGGTCTCGGGATGCCTTGCCACGTCTATGCCCACCAACTTTATCAACCGTCTTGACCGTCTCTCCACGAACCGCTGGCCCTTTAACCGGGCTATCGCCGCTTCGCATTTGGTTACCCATCTCCGTGCCCGCGCTTTCACACTGCTTGGTGATCTTAAGCCCGACAAGAAGGCTCATAGGGACGCCGTCAGTCGGCAATTGTGGGACTCCGTCTATGGCGCCAGCCTCAATCAAGGATCCCGTCCAATTTCTCTTTTTTTTGGCTTGGTAACGCTTTTCAATGCCAGGACGGGTGCTCCTTCCTGAAAAAGGTTAAATTACGGCTCAACATCTTACCCTGCCGCGGTGCCCCGTCCAATCGGGCTAACTGGAACTGCCGTCACTGTACCACGCGTGTCGAATCCCTGTCCCATATTCTTCAGACTTGTCCCATCTCTAAACCATTTAATGTCCGGCGTCATGATAAACTTCTTAAATTTGTTTACGAAAGTATTCGTCACCCAGCGATCCGTGTTTTAAAGGAACCATGTATTGAGCATACGGACGCTGCTGGCAATACTTAACTGTTCCAGCCGGATCTTGTGTGTGTCTCTCCCACTCAAGTAGTTTTCTGCTACGTCGGTGTCTCTTAGGAGGGTCCGCAGGCTCTATCCACCACCTACCATGAGAAAGCGAATCAATATTATGATCCTCGCTTTATCGCTCGCGTCGGTTAATTTTATCCCGGCCTCGACATTGTCTTTCACGCTTTCGTTATGTCCGCCCGCGGCCTCTATTGTCCGGACAACGAAAGGTTTTGCTCCCTTGTCGGTCTGGGTAAAGGTTTTAAGTTAACCGCCGTTCAATTAATACTCGAGCAAGGTATTTACACCTACCAGAACTTAATGAAGATTGTCTATGGGCAATCTCATGAACTATGAATTGTTTTTTACTGTTTTACGCCCTTTACCCATCAGTTTAATGTTTCCCCCTCCGCCTTTTATAGTATTAATTCCACTCCCATTCCGTTCTAGCTTTTACGCTTAATTAGTCGCCACCTTTGGTCCGGTATGGTTTTTTGCATGTGGAATTTTTTCCCCGCTCACTTTTTTAAAGCTTTGGCGCGCTCTAAGGAAGTATTGTTACTTTTCTTGAATATCGCCTTTAGTCTTAGTTAATATTGTGCTTTTGAAGCTCTTGCTCTTTTGCACAGGCGATTTATTTATATTTTCTCTCCCCCGTTGCATGGTTTTCTATCTGCCTGCGCGTGGGATGACTTGTTGGTTTCTCCATCCCTTCAAAGTATGAATAAAATATTTTAATCAAATTAGTGACGCGCATGAATGGATTGACGAGATACCCACTGTCCCTATATACTCTCCCCCGTGGGTACCACATTGTCGTGGTGGGAGAAGCTTGCGTTCGTCCTTGACGTGGTGGGCATTGCCGGCAGGGCTTCCCTTACCGGTTGGCCTGACTAAGTGAACCCACTTTTTCCTTATCTCCTTACTCCCTCCCTTCCCCGCTGTTGAGGTTGCTGGTCTCGACTATGGCCAGCGTTAAACTTATCCCGCCTGTTTGCTGTGGGCGCCGTCCCATAGGCTTGGCGAGGGGATACCTGCGATTTGCGGTGGGGGGGGGGGGGGGTTTCTGAGGCATCATGCTACGGCATGAATCCTATAAACTTAAACTCATCTACTCCTGACTTCTCAAGCTTGGCGGCCTGCGCCGAGGTCCCAACCGCTCCTCTGGATCATGCTACCCTGAATGAACTCAGCTCCCTCCGGGAAGCTTTGGATATGGTGCTTGACCAACGCGATGGCCACGTTACCATTGACTTTCGGCGCGAAGTGCGACAAAACTTTAATGTGCTTGCTATTATTATAGCTCAGCAGGAGTGCAACATCTCCCGCCTTGAAGTGGAAATTTCAGAAAATAAATCCATCGTTGATAAGCTTCTTTCAAAACCAAGCTTCGCTGCTGTTGCTACTCGTTACAGCTCCAAATCCTCTGTTAACAATGTCCTGCACACCTAGGTACCGTCCCAGAAAAAAAACGCGAACCAGCGCCTAGGCTTTTACCTAAGGACCACGTTGTCTTATTGCACTCCACTGATGATTCCGTTAGCGCTGACGACCTCATGGCTTCAGGGAAATTGATCCGCGTAAGGAGAAAATCAGTGTCCAGTCGATCCGTCCTGGTTGGTCTGGCCTGGTTGTCCGCTGTTCGACAACCGAGGATGCCAATAAACTTACAGACAGCATAAGGCACTCCAAGTTTCTTCGCAAATCTGTAAAAACTAGCACTCCTGCCTTGGCTTGACCCAAAATTATAGTATTTAGGGTGGACAACGATATCGCTCAGGAAGATATCAGCTCTACTCTCATTGATCAACATGATCTGGAACCCGATGATCTGGTTAACAAATTTCGCCTTAGTGGGCTGAATCAGAGCAACAACTGGGTGATGGAGGTCAACCCTGATCGCTGTAAATATCTTTTAGCACTACGTAAATTGCACGTCAACTGGACAATATATATATATTTATGTTAAGATGTGCTACAAATGCTGCCTTCTGGGCCATACTCAGAAAACTTGTGTTAGAAGAGACCACCTATGGACTGGGATGATAAAATACGCGAAAAACAAGATTAGTCCATAATTAAAAGGGATAATATATCTAAATCCTAAACAAATTTGAAGAAATTAAAAAACTTACTAATAACTCGTACCGATAGGTCTTCGAGCGAATCTTGGATCAAATAGATCTTCGAGTAATAAACTACATAAAAACTAAATAAAATAGCCAGAAATTCCAACGGTAGACCGGTTTCGTTCTATTTGGAACTCATCAGTACCGTGCGGGAAAGCTGGCTGGCGACTGTTATATCGAAAAGAGAAACTAAGCCTAAACATTAAAAATATGCAACGCGTTTTGAAATTTTTAATGTTTAGGCTTAGTTTCTCTTTTCGATATAACAGTCGCCAGCCAGAGTTCCCGCACGGTACTGATGAGTTCCAAATAGAACGAAACCGGTCTACCGTTGGAATTTCTAGCTATTTTATTTAGTTTTTAAGTAGTTTATTACTCGAAGATCTATTTGATCCGAGATTCGCTCGAAGACTTATCGGTACGAGTTATTAGTAAGTTTTTTAATTTCTTCAAATTTGTTTAGGATTTAGATATATTATCCCTTTTAATTATGGACTAATCTACTTTTTCGCGTATTTTATCAGAAAACTTGCCCTGCTCAGACTCAGTTCTGCACCTCCTGTGGAGACCAGCACTTTGACAAGGACTGAAAAAGTAAATCTAATTGCTGCCGCGCATGCACGGACGCTAACTCAAACCGTGGTACTTCTTTCAAGGCAGGTCATCGCTCCATTGACCCTAACTGCCCTCTTTACAAGAGGGAGCTTGCACTCGGAAAGCAGAGAACAAACTACGGGGGATCGCCTTCTTAGGCGGGGTCCTTCTCAGTCTTTAGGCACTACTCTCTCTCAATGCGCTTCGCTCAAATCAAACTCGGTCACTCTCGTGTGGCTTCTGCTGCAGTGAGGGAATTTACTCTCCAACATAACATCGATGTCCTGTCTTTTCAGGAGCCTCTTGTTTGCGAGGGTCGGGTGATTGTCTTTCCTCTCGCCAGTCGTCTGTGCCATCATGAAAATGCCTTTTGCTGGAATTGCGGTTTTCGACCACCGTTTCGATGTGGTCATTCTTCATTCGGACCCCTATATTTGCGCGGCTCGTATTGTTAGCCTCATAGTGTGTAGCGTTTATTGTCCTCCCTCTGAGGACATATCGCCTATATTGGACTCTCTTTCGACCTTGCTTCGCTCTTTCAGCGCCCCGCACGTTTGTGTTACTGGCGACTATAATGCCAAAAATTTCAGTTGGGGCTCCACTACGAATGACGCGCGCGGTGACCTTGTCAACACCATGGATATGTACATTTATAACAATCCTTCCAGTCTCTCTACCTTTTGCTCCTCTCGGGGTGAAAGCTGGATCGACCTGACTTCCCAGCAAACACAAATCGTCCCTGGGACGTCCCAGCATGGTCCATAGAGCCCAGCTTGGTCCCGTCCAAAATTCGTCCTACGGGACAAATAACGGAAGACCCATTTTAGTCCTCGTAGAACCAATTTCGCGACATCCGATATTCAGCCCAATCGACGTCGCATGGATTTCCACTATACGTCCGAAATGTTTCGTCCATCAATGGTATCTAGAGGTGCGTTTATCAGCAATTAATTTTAATTTTTTTCACCTGTATTTGTATTTGAGCTGATAATGATTAAAGAACCACAAATTATTAATTTTATTTAGAATATTATTATTTGAATTTACGAGTTTATTTAACGTGAATTAATGAAATTACGTGTTAAATCAAAACTACTTAAATATTTAATTAATTTTTTCTGTTCTTAATTTTTATATTTTTTTATATTATTATTTTCTTAATTTTTATTTCCATTATTTTCATTTGATGAATTATTTCTACAATCACAGCCAATTACTGTGAAAAAGCTGATCTAAGTTGGCCGCGCTAAAGTCCTTTTAAAATATCTGGTAGCCCAGTTTGTAGTTTCTTTTGTACGACGCCATTACTCGATAGTTTGGAATCGGTCACCATAAAGTACATAATGCGTTCTACACAAACGTTAAAGATTATAACATAGTAATCTCTAGTATTGCTGATAATATATCATAAGAGTAAGTATTTTATTAAAAAACTGTTTGATTTTTTTAATGATTTTAACTCGATTTTTTTAATGTGTCTTTTACAGAGGTAGGAAATATGTTTGATCAAAGTCTATACATTTTGGACCTGCACATGTTTCAATTTCACTTTTTAAGTTTATTATTCATTACTCTCACTGAACGGTTTGCCTAAAGCTTTATTTTATAATGTGATAATTTATATAGTTAAATTTTAATTCCAAAAGTAAAATTTGCGTGGAATTCTCCGAATGTTAGGGAAGGTTCGTTGTTTTTAAAGTTCATTTTGGACCTGTACATGTTTCAATTTAACTTTTTAAGTTAATTATGCATTACTCTCACTGAACGGTTCGCCTAAAGCTTTATTTTATACTGTGATATATTATATAGTTTAATTGTAATTCCAAAAGTAAGATTTGGATAAATATTAAAATTAAGCTTCGAGAAACAGTAATTTCTAGAGTACATTTTTCATCCGATAGTCTTAATTTTTTTAAGGAATAGTATTAAATGGCTTAGTTTTATTTTGCTTCTGATTTAAAAATTAATTTTATTGTTTTTTTACATTTGTATAAGGAAGGTTATTTAATTTTTTAATTGTTTAGTTCGAAATTTATTTTGTTATATAAAAATTAAATAATTATATAAGTTTTGTAATTTATATGTTAACTGCTAATACTTGCAGAGTTCGTGTTATTACATTCAAATTGTACACTTGTTGCTGGATTTTTTCCATTATCTTGTATTTTAATGTTTTGAATAAATTTTAATATCAAGTTTGGCTTTTTAAATTATTTGTTCAGAATACGATATCCAATGAACGTCCTAGTTTCATCCCTATTGAGCCATGATTGAACCAAATTAAAGGCCCAAAGACCTCTCTAGGTTTTATAGAAAGCCATCCAGGGGACGACCGCCGTAATCGCCGTTGGATGTCCGAAAACTCGTCCCCGGGACGTACTACGGCTATAGACAAACCGGACATTTGGACGTCCTTTAACGTCCAACCGACGTCAACCCCGGATTTTGGGATGTCCTACGGACGAAGGCAAGATCCGAGTGTGACGTCTATCGGACGTCCATAGGACGTGTTTGTGTTTGCTGGGATATCACTGGCCTCATTCACGAGGCTCAATATGGCTTCTGTCACCAAAAGTCGACCAATCACGCTATTCGCAATATTGTAACTTCGGTTACTACCTCTAATCCTCCAGCGACTATCTGTCGATCATATGCCTTGACATCACTCCTCAAACGCCATAATTGTCCGGCCAATATTTACGGTTGCCTGCAAAGCTTCTTATCCGATCTTCGCATTCAGATACACTCGGACTGATCACCCATTCTCTCTCCAAATGCGTCTTTCATGGCTCTTGCGCTGTGGAACGTCATCATGGATGCTTTCTGAGGATTCCATTGCCTGCTTCCTGCGAGTCGCAGGCCTTCGCTGATAACTCATCTCTGGTTATTCGCGCTGTCTAGGCGCCAGCTTGAGGACACTGGCAACAGTGTTTTGGCGGTGATTCATGACAGGGGCTGTACCTACAAACTTTCCTTTTCTACTCAAAAAACCACGGTAATGACTTTAAGGGTCTCAATGCTCCTACAAGGTTATCGATTTTTAAATTCAATGGCCAACAACTCACCCATGTCTCCGAAATGCGTTATCTGGGGGTCATCATAGATAACCTTTTAAACTGGCTTCCTCATTTGCTGTTTCTTAAGGCTAAGATAACCTCGCTGACCCAGGCGGTGGCTCAATATAGCCACGAGACCTGGGGTATCCGTGGTTCTGCTCTTCGTCAAATCTATAAGCGAGACATCGAACGAATAATCGTCTACGCGGCTGAAGCTAGACCAGCAACGTTAAACAAATCCAACTTATCCGCAATATACAGCGTATATTCGCTATGCGATTTACTAATGCATATAGAACCATCTCTAATGATGCCTTATTGGTCCTCGCCTGGCTACCTCCCCGTGGATTTGATCGCTAGTCAGGAGGCTGCGATCTTTCGTTTGCACTCCGTTGGCGTGCCTGTTCGCCACTGCACTATTTCCTTTGCACCACGCAAACTTTTTAAACTTAACGATTACTGACTTGATCACCCTGCTTCTCGTTCCAGTGTTCCTTGCGACTCTGTTGACCCTGCCGACCATTGGTACGAAATTTATTGCGACCACTCTAAGCTCGACGACGGTATGGGCTGTGCTCTCGTGGTGTAATGGCAGGGTGTGGAGCCGTTCTCGGCTAAGTACACCGTGAACCCTGAAACGGACATTTTTAATGCCGAAATGTATGCTATTCTACAATTCTTCTCAGTCCCATAACCTTATTTACGGATAGCTTATCCTCTGTCCAAATGATTCGCCAGCTTAAATCTTCGAGTGTCATGGGCGCTCAAATTAAGCAATTAGTGACCACTATTGGTGCCGATTTGATACGCATCTCATGGGTTAAAGCCCACGTCGGAATCAAAGGGAACGAACGGAATGACGTTCTTGCCAAGGAGGCTGCCAAAGGTAATGGCCACCTCTCGCTCTTACCCTTGTTTAAAACTTACCATAAACGGGTCTTCCTTGAGACCTCTTTGGCTGAATGGCAGCTGCAGTGATCTTCGTCCGACAATGGTCGCTTTACACACTCTCTCGAACTTCACGGCTTCTGTCGACTATTACTTTACTCAGATTTTGAGCAGCCTTGGTAAATTCGCTGCTTACCTTCATAATCTCTGTCACAGCACGGAGAGGTCCTGCATTTGCGGTGCTGCCGTGGTTGACGCTTTACACTATCTGAAGACATGTCCACTTACTGCTCGATTTCGCTCCAAATTAGTCGATCGTCACGGTATTCTTACCTTGACCGTGGACAACTTAATTATTTTTCCGTTGTTTTGACCCCCCCATTATAATTACCCCTGTAGTTATGGATTCATTCTATGGAGCAGGGTTCTAAATATTCAATACAAACTGTCTCTATCTACTATCTAGCGAAACCACAGCCCAGGGAACGGGCTTGGCAAAAACAGCGGGGAAAAAGAACCTGTTGAGAATGACTCTAGTCCGACTCTGTGAAGAGACATGAAAGGTGTAGCATAAGTGTGAGGTCGCTTGCGGCCGCCTATGAAATACCACTACTTTCATCGTTTCTTTACTTACTCGGTGAAGCGGAGAGCAAACCAAAAGGTTCACCTTTCTAGCACTAAGCGCTGGTCTCTAGCAGTTCGGCGGGGAGTTTAACTAGGGTGGTACATCTGTCAAAAGGTAACGCAGGTGTCCTAAGGCGATCTTCGCGAGGACATAAACCTCGCGTAGAGCAAAAGCGCAAATGCTGACTTGATCTTGATTTTCAGTATGAATACGGACCTCGAAAGCGGGGCCTATCGATCCTTTTGACTTTAATAATTTTAACCAAGAGGTGTCAGAAAAGTTACCACAGGGATAACTGGCTTGTGGCGGCCAAGCGTTGGATTGTTCACCTATTAATAGGGAACGTGATCTGGGTTTAGACACTACTGTTAAAATGTCGTTGCGATAGTAATCCTGCTCAGTACGAGAGGAGCCACAGGTTATGATATGTAACCTCGAATGGAGGTTTCAAAACTACGGGGAAGAGTTAACTTTTATTTAATGCGGACTTGTTTCACTAGAGGTTTTTTAATATTTACTTTGGGTTATGATATGTTATGTGCTATTTCAAGTGCCAGAGTCAATTTGGTTTTAATAAAGTTTAAAAGGGCTTTAAATGAAGATGTTGGGATTTTGAATATGCTTAGCCAATCTAGTCTCTCTAAAAGAGTAGGCACCCACAAATGTAGGGGAGCAGCTCCTATTTTAGTTATTTAAGCTAGTAGTGCAAATGGTTAACCTTTAACTTCCTAGAATTAAATGAGGTAAAAACGGTGCATATGATTTTTTAAATGTAAATAAACCACGCAAAGATAATAACACGGTTAAATTAGGGAATTATATTCTAAATGAAGTAGACACATATAAGTATCTAGGTCTGTGGTTTTACCCGAAACTATCATGGAACAATCATATTGCTAAATTAGCTAGAAAACTTACTACAAATGTGTATCTAATGAATAGGTATCGATTGGTCCTAACAAAAACATTTACTACAATTCACTTATTTATCCACATATCTTGTATTGGATATGTATTCGGGGTGACTCTTCATTATTTATTTCTTGGGTTCTGTAATTCAACGGAAAAATTTAACCAACTGAATATATCTACCAGCGAAGGACTCTATTTAAAAAAACGAAGCTAAAGCTCATGTTATGAATATGATACGAGTATACAACTGTATTTAACATAAATATACCCAATTTTTTTAAATTGGTCCAATCTAGTCGAATTTATCTATATAAATTTATAGTTTGTTAGTTAAATTAGCAATTATACACAAATATTTGAACTTACCTAAATTTAACCTACCTCGCTCGATTTTACCAAACGACGTACCAATTCACCCAAATTACATATTTTTTTAAATTAGAATTTTTTGGAAATTTGTTTTTTTAAGGGGGGGACCCTTGAAAGATGTGATTTTCGCGTTTTAAATCACATAGAGGAATATGGATTTTGTATTTTCGAAAACCTTTTCGGTTGCTATGGCAACTAAAAATGTAATAACAGATAATATCAATTTTTCGATTGAAAGTAACATTAATTTCTGACCGATTCCAAGGGTCCCCTCTGTGACAAATTTTATTAAAATTCAATAATTTGAAAATTCTAAAATTATTAAAAATTTATGAAAATGGACGAAGAAAATCATAATTGGTTAACTTTTAGTCAATTGGAACAAAATGGGTGGATAACACTTCGGGATGTCTCCTTGTCAGTGAAACGTTGATAAATTTGACCCTATTTTAAAAATAAAATTGATTAATACTCTATTAGCGTGCATACACTTCGCTTTCTTTCATGAACTAAAATCTGTTCAAAATTAAATTTCTGGTTTTTGTTTTATATTATTCGTATTATTTCTACAAAACAATGCACGTGTTTTATACGTGAATTTATAATTCTTAATGTTACGTGTTTATCTATTGGTTGTAAAAAGAGTGGGGTATATGCCTTTGGATAGATTGGTCATTTTTTGGACTTAGAGATTTTGATTAGTTTAATGAAAAGTTATGGGGTGATTTATTGTTTGATAAGTTTGATACAATATGAAGGATTTTTTATTTAGTTGATTTTGACTCTCCTTTTAAATGTGTTATTGTAGCCAGCTTGTTTTTATAAACTATAATAATCTCTTTTTATCATTTACGGGAGTGGGGTACCGGCTGTGTTCTTCTGTTTTTACTTTATTGAGTCTAAGTTATTTTTAGTTATTCAGTTTAGAGGGGGTTATTTAAAGTTCTTTGTTTCTTTAGTGCAGCAAGGGCATTTACTTTATAGTTAGTATTTTAGATGCTTTGATTTACGGGAGTGATTTATTCTTTGTTCTTTTTTAGCCTAAATTAGTTTATAAAAGTTTAATTTGTGGAAGATAACACAGTTTTGGAGTAGTAAATATTTTTAAATTTTGATTTGTACTTTTGAGATTAAGCTTCTTGGGTGTGTTATTCTTTGGACTCAATTTATTGATAAGTGGAAAACTTTTCGTGCTAGAATATACTCTATATGAGGGTTGAGTGAGAAGTAGTTTTATGCTATTGTTTGATTAGGTTTAATTATTTTTCTTTTTAACATTTGCGATCGAGAACCGATTTTAGGACTAAGCCCAATGGACAGTAAGATTAAGCTGGTCCAAATTAATCTTGGCAAAGAAAAGGTTGCCACGTCTACTTTCAGGCAGACTTGCCAGGAGGGCGGTATTGACATCGCAATTATTCAGGAGCCTCATATGTTGGATGGTAGGTTGATGGGTCTCCCACTCTCATCCAGGGTGGTGTGCTCCGACGATAACCGAACGACATCTTTAATGCGAAGTTTCTTGTCATTAATCTTCTTAATAATGACTACATTAGATTGTAGGTATAAAGGCGAGGGGTATATCTTTTCTAGTGTTCTCCATTTATAAACCTAATCCTCCGTCGGAGGTCTTGGAAGAACACTTGAATTTTATTTCCGAAAAATCAGAAACTTTGCTGGCCGTAGAATAATAATTGGCGGTGATTTTAATTATCATCATCCTCTCTGGGGCTCAAGGGACAATTGTCCTAGAGGTGTTACCTGTGTAAACTTTGTTGAGTTTCTCGATCTGGTCGTCTTCAATGATACTGGTTCAGATCCCACCTTTTCTAGCATCAACGGAAAAAGTTGGATTGATTTGACGCTGACAACTATGAATATTTTTAATATGGTCACTGGTTGGGAAGTGTCTGATGACATCACCAACAGTGACCATAGTTTTATGTACTTTAATATATCCGTAACGGACATAGTCCATGGTGAAAGGTACGTTAATCTAAAGGATCTGAATCATATTCGCGACCAGATTGCTTTGCCTTTGGAGGCTCTTTGTGAGGTAACACTTATCTCTAGTGTCCATATCGATGATGTTGCGTCCTCTATTGAGGGAAATTTTCAAAGATGCAAGTGAGGTTAGTAGAAAGCGTAGTGCCAATGCATAGACATATAACTCGGCTCCCTGGAGGAACGAAGGTCTTGGCAGGAAGCGAAATTTGGTACGCAGAGCGCGAAAACGAATGCCGGTGGCTAGGGATCCCTTGGTAGGGAACGCTACAAACATGAATTCTTGACTCTCGATAGAGATTACAAGAGCCCCATCAGTTCCTCTAAGCTGGAGTCTTGGCGGGACTTATGTGTCGAGAGAGGATCCTTACTGTTCCTTATAAATTGGCAACAAATGAAAAAATTATGTTTACTGTGTGGAACGAGAAGATGGCACGCTGACAGAGGGACTTAATTCTCCTTTTTTAGACGACTCGCAGGAAGATGACCTTGAAGTACACAAGGAAATCAAAGAGTTACTCGAAGCTTCTTTCGTCGAGTCGGACGATGTAGAGTTTAAAGAAGATAAAGTACTTTATGTCATTGATTCCTTCAAAAGGGGCAAAGCTCCGGGTTTCCATGGCATTACTATCGAATTTTTAAGATTATGTTCTTGGTATGTCCCTTGGTTTTGTGCGACTCTAAAATGCATGTTTGAGTCTTGGACACTTCCCAAAAATTTGGAAAGTAGCAAGGATTGCTTTGATTTATAAGGAGGGGAGAGATAGGCGGAACAAATAATTTAAAAAGCCAAACTTGATATTAAAATTTTATTCAAAACATTAAAATACAAGATAATGGAAACAATCCAGCAACAAGTGTACAATTTAATTGTAATAACACGAACTCTGCATAAAAATTAAGAATTGAAATTTATTATATAAGGTTATTAAATTTTTGTGATAAGTTTTTGAAAGTTGGAAACTTAAGTATTAGCAGTTAACAAAACTTATGTAGTTATTTAAATAATCTTCCTTATACAAATGTAAAAAAAACAATAAAATTAATTTTTAAATCAGAAGCAAAATAAAACTAAGCCATTTAATACTATTCCTTATAAAAATTAAGACTATCGGATGAAAAATGTACTCTAGAAATTGCTGTTTCTCGAAGCTTAATTTAAATATCTATCCAAATCGTACTTTTGGAATTACAATTTAACTATATAAAATATCACAGTATAAAATAAAGCTTTAGGCGAACCGTTCAGTGAGAGTAATGAATGAGCAAGCCCGTTGACCTCTGAAGCGCGCAGTCACCGAAATTTTCGCTCCACGAATTTAAACGATAACGTACTAGCTAAGGCCTAAGCCTAACGTATAACATGTCTTTATGTAGAAAATGTGTAGCAAATATAAATAATGCTAAAGACTGCATCCAATGCTCAACTTGTAAAGACTATTTTCATATATCGTGTACCACCATAAAAAACGACGAATCGTTCCGCACAGCACGCAAGCCAACCTGGAAGTGTGAATTTTGCATGCCTAGGTCTACCAGTAAGTCTGGCCAAGTCGTAAGTGGGGTGGCGGAGTGGTTAGCACTTTCGCCTCGCAGCAAGAGGAGCCGGGTTAGATCCCAGCTTGTGGCACTGGGTGAAAACTCGGGAACAACTCCTTCTGCGTTGAGTTTGCAAGTTCTCTCCCCACTGGTTGGAGGGGTTTTCCCCGGGTTCTTCGGTTTCCCCTTCCATAGAAACTTGTCGTGGTTAACGGTAAAAGTTAGTGTAGGGAGCTGTTGGCTCGATCTCGTGGCATGCAGGGCTTGCCACCACCCTCCTACGCATTGTAACCCGGCCACCTGAATTAATGGCTTCAAAAGTCGCTTGATGACTTAGGGCTAAGGTGGTGCCTTGGGTATTAGCCTAGCTGATTATTTTAACTAAGACGGAAATGTACCGGACATTGGATCTGGATCAGAATCTACGGATACGAATATATCACCAACAACGTTACAATCGCTACTTATGAAATTAAGACAAATTCACACAAAGATGAATAAACTAGACGAAATCGAAGCAAACGTCGTAAAAATTCCTTTAATTGAAAAAAAGCTAAAAAAAATTATGACCTTGAAAAATCTGTGTAATTTTGCTGCGATAAGATAGACGATTTCAATCAATCTATAACTGCAAAGTCGTAAATCAAGATACTAATGAACTTAAAAAAACGAATATTGCCTTAGAAGCTAAATTACAAATGCACGAAATTACCCTAAATGAAATTAGGCAAGATGCTTTATTGTGTAATTTAGAAATAGTTGGTATAGAAAAAACCCAAAATGAACAATTAGAAATGGTCATTGAAACACTAGCAAAAATAATAGGCGTAATATATAACGCCAACGAAATAGTGAATTACCTATGGAGAGTAAACAACTTCCAATTATCAGAGTAGTTTTTCTAATAAAAAATACAGAGATATCTGGATTAAACATCTCAAATCTAAACGAAATATATTAGGAAGTGACAATATATGATAACGAACAGCTAACCGCCCTCAATAAAAAAATATTGTTTGAAACTAAACAACTAACTAAATTAAAAAACTATAAATATGTATGGGTGAGTGACGGAAAAATATTCATAAGAAAAGACGATAACCTTGGGGCTATCAAAATTAAATCACGCGATGATCTTAAAAATATTGTCTAACGAGATGATATTTACGTAGGGATTAAAGTTATATTTCTTTATGTTGGATACTTATATCGATATTTTTAATAACCCCAGACTGGAAACTTAAAATTCAGATTTTTTCTATACTAACCAAAGTCCACAAAATTCTGTAAATATATACCATTTAAATATTAGAAGCCTTAGAAAGCATTACGATGAATTTATGGTTTTACTTAAATCATTAAAAGTATCGTTAATGTTATCGTCCTAACGGAGACCTTTGAAATTGATGACATTAACGACTTTTGTATTCCCGGTTATAACGTTTTCTGTTCCGAAACATATAAAAAATGATTTAATTGTCAGTGAAAATAATATAAAATTTGCAAGTGGCACAATAAAAACAGTAGACATAAAATTTCCAAAAAATATAATTTTATAAATGAAATTCAATTAACGATGCCAGTATTATTTAACTTTCCTAATGTTATTTGGATAGGTGATATCAATATTGATATTCTAAATTCCAACGAACCGTCAGTATCAGAATATTTAACTACAATATATCAATATGGACTGTTTCCTTGTATTAATACTCATACAAGAGTTACGTCGACAACAAAAACCTGCATTGATCATATATTTTTAAAAAAAATAGTGGCGCTACAAATATTTCATCGCTAACCCATAAAATAAATATAACAGACCACTTCGCAGCTGCTATTAACATATGATCAAATTCCTTTCTTGAATTTTGACCTCTTACTATCTAATACTAAAAGCGAAGACTGGTTTGTATAACTAGTGGAATTGACTGCAACACAGCGACTAAATTGTTCGTTGAAATTCTACAAAAGAACATAAACGCTGCGATAACTAAAAAAAAACATTAGACTTTGCCATAAAAATCAAAAACTTACACCATGGATTACTAATGCATTGTTGATATCAATTCGCAAACGTGACCGTATTTCGAAACAAGTTAGACGTGAACCATTTAATTCCAACCTCAGAAATTATTATCAAACATATCGTAACAAATTGGCAAGCCTAATTAGAACTGTAAAATATAATTATTTTAAAAATAAAATAAAATTAAACAGCCGAGATCCCAAACTGATTTGGAATACAATAAACAAAGTAGCGAACAGGAATAAAAAATATGAAAACATCGATAAAATAAACAACGGGGTTGAAGATATATTTGTGAAAGATAGTTGTAAAAATGTCGCTAATGTGTTTAAAGAATATTTTACATCTGTTGGTCCTAATTTGGCTAAAAATATTCTTGAAGGAAATGTTAATGGTGATTTAGACAATTATATTGCGAATATTCGGGACCAAGAGTTGAGCCTTTTTTCAAACCAGTTATTCCGAAAGACATTGAAGAATGCATTTCTAGCTTAAAAAATCTAACGTCTAAGGGTCATGACAAAATTAATATTAAAACACTGAAAACTTTAAGAAAATGCATAGCTGTACCTCTTGCCCATATAATCAATTTATCCTTGACCCAAGGGGTTTTACCTGATATTCTTAAAAATCGATCATTGTGCCAATATTTAAAGCAGGTGTTAGAAGTAATTGTGAAAATTATAGACCCATAGCATTACTAAGTAATATCTCAAAAATCTTTGAAATAATAATAAAAAAACAATTAGTTAATTTTCTTGAAAAGACAAACTTTTTTCAAAAAATCAGGATGGCTTTAGAAATAAATTAGGCACAAACGATGCTATTTTAGAAGTAACAAAAAAATTATATAGCTCATTAGACCAAAATAAAAAAATAATCGGCATCTTTTTAGATTTGAAAAAAGCTTTCGATACAGTGTCCCATTCTATTCTTTTAAAAAAATTGGAAAAAGCTGGTGTGAGAGGTATCACTCTACAATGGTTTAAAACCTCCTTAGAAAACTGAGAAATGTCAGTAAAAATTCTGGATACTTTAAGTGACCCGACAACATTAATTTATGGTATTCCTCAAGGTACTGTGATTGGTCCAATATTATTTTTGATATATATGAATGACTTATGTAATACGAACCTCCCAGGCGTATTAATATCTTTCGCTGATGACACAACTATTTTATTTGAAGGAAATTCTTGGTTTGAAGCTTTCGATAAAGCACAAAATAGCATGACTCTGATCTATAAATTATTAAATATAAAACTGTTAACATTAAACATTAATAAAACTAAATATATCTGTTTTTCAGTTAGAGCTGAAAATAATCTTAACCATAAAATCCTAGTGCATAGAACTACAAATTGTACAAATTGCTCGAATGATTGTTTAACATTAGAAAGAGTATTTGAAATTAAATATCTGGTTCTTTGAAATTGAAAGATCATATTAATATGATAATTAAAAAGCTTAGAGGGTATCTATACAAATTTTACTCAATGCGTAATTTCCTAACTGTCCATTGGTTAAGAGTTGTTTATTTTGCACTGATTCAATCAATAATAGGTTATGGTATGTTAGGCTGGGGGGAACGTATAATTCAATCATTGAGCCCCTTGAAATTATGCAGAATAAAATTGTACGTATCTGTCTCAAAGCCCACTACTTGGAAAGTCGCGTAAAAATATATAACGAATTAAACGGTGAAGTATAACGGTTAAACAATTGTACGTTAAGCAAATTTTATTATTTATATATAAAATAAAAAACCCGATATTATGTCAAATACTAGAAACGTTGAAATGAGTTATGTTAATTAATTAAGAACTCATAAAGGTATTAGTCAAAGACATGTCACATATTTAGGCCCGAAAATATATAATAAACTAAACAACAATATAAAACTATGTAACTCATTAAATGTATTTAGAATTAAAATTGTACAATGGTTAATTGATGTTGACATGGAAAATTTATATAAAATGTTAGAATCGTAATTTATATATGACTCTTCAGAGATACTGTTTAATTAATTTATTCCTTTGTATGATATTTGTATAATGTAAGAGAATCCCACCCACGCACAAGCAATAAAGCTTTAGGCGAACCATTCAGTGAGAGTAATGAATAATAAACTTAAAAAGCTAAATTGAAACATGTACAGGTCCAAAATGAACTTTAAAAAATGCGAACCTTCCCTAACTTTCGGAGAATACACCCAAAATCTTACTTTTGGAAATACAAATTTACTAAACTATTCAAGGAACACATTTGAGCTATAAGTCCACCATTCAGTGAGAGTGAAGATGAATACTCCATAAAGGTATCGAGTCAAAATAGACTTTGATCAAACATATTTTCTTACTACCTCTGTAAAAGACACATTAAAAAATGGAATTAAAATCATTAAAAAAATCAAACAGTTTTTTAATAAAAAAACTTACTCTTAGGATATATTATCAGCGATACTAGAGATTACTATGTTATAATCTTTAACATTTGTGTAGAACGCATTAAGGACTTTATGGTGACCGATTCCAAACTATCGAGTAATGGCGTCGTACAAAAGAAACTACAAACTGGGCAGTGGCGTAGCGAGGGGTGGTGGCGGAGGGGTGGACCGCCCCGGGCGCCACCATTAGGAGGGTGACCAAATTGTCCCTTTTCACAAGGATGATTTTGGCGCGTTCAACCCTTCTACTTCGCCTCTCTTCCTATCCTCCTTGGAATTATGATTCCGCCCCTGGCGACAATGGCCCATGCTACGCCACTGAAACTTTGCTACTTTAAAAGGACTTTAGCGCGGCCAACTTAGATCAGCTTTTTCACCGTAATTGGCTGCGATTGTAGAAATAATTAATCAAATAAAAAAATGGAAATAAAAATTTAGAAAATAATAAAATAAAATAAAATAAAAATTAGGAACAGATAAAATTAATTAAATAATTAAGTAGTTTTGATTTAACATGTTATTTCATTAATTCACGTTAAATACACTCGTAAATTTAAATAATAATCTTCATCATAAAATTAATATTTTGTCGTTCATTAATCATTATCAGCTCAAATACAAATACAGGTGAAACCAATTAAAATTAATTTTTGATAAACGCACCTCTAGATAGCATTGATGGACGAAACATTTCGGGCGAATAGTGAAGATCCATGCGACGTCGATTGGGCTGAATATCGGATGTCGCGAAATTGGTACTTCGAGGACTAAAATGGGACTTTTATTCGTCCCGTAGGACGAATTTTGAACGAAACCAAGCTGGGCTCTATGGACCATGCTGGGACGTCCCAGGGACGATTTGTGTTTGCTGGGACTATACAAGGCGAGGGTGACATAAAAACACTCAAATGGTTGAAAAACAAAACTCAATTAAAAATAGACAGTCGGAACGCCAGTCCCAGGGACGATTTGTGTTTGCTGGGTGGTCCCTAGGGACAACCTTAGAGTTATGAAACTTCCAGACAAGATGATTGTGTTTAAGAAACTCATGCGTTTTATTACCAGCAACTTCGGGGACATATGTCCAGGTTGATTGCTGGCTTTTTATATATTTTATTTATACTCGCCGTTTTATTTAATTTTATCTTTCTACCCTTTTAACTGGGTTTTTATACATGTTTTTGTGTTACTTTACTTTTTTAATTTAAAAAAGAAAAATATGGCATTTTTTCTATACAAATTCGGTTGTATATCTTTTGGTACCTAGTAGTGCCTAGCGGAACTGGGGTATTATAAATACCATATTAATTTGTCAAATTAAAACAAAGCATTGCGATGGCCGTTGATCGGTGTTGACGCAATGTTAACTATTACTCTCTTAAAGTCCTGATAAAGAAACCTTTACGTGGGTTAAGGCTTACCATACCAGATTGGTCGTGCTTAGACTCCCAACCGAATGTAACCGCCCTCTGTTGAGGTTTCGGGCCTCGACTATGGCCTGACTTAAACGTGTCCGACTCGTTTGCCGTGAGTGGCTTCCTGTAACCCGGGTGAAGGGGAACCTGGCGTTTGAGTTTGAGGATGCAGTTGCGGTCGCTCAGGGTTCTACGATCCCGAGAATATACACTGCTTCGGCCTCCAAATCCGGGGTAGACAGGTGGTTGCTATTTGCCGATAGCACTCAACCGGTTCGTCCTTCGGTACTAGGTCAACTGGGCTTCGGCCACCTTGTGTTGGTCAGGTCCGGGTATATCCGTCCCCTAACTCTGGGCTAGCCGAAGCGGGTCTGGCACAGCACCGGGACTGGGCGAGACTGGCCGGCAACAGTTCGGTTGAGCTCAAACCAGCGTCGGGGCGTTCCCGTGGAATGCTTCAGCTGCGTGGCGTGCTGGATCTCGTATCTGGCACGACTGTTTCGGCCGGCAACTAAGAGTCAACTCAGGGGAATCCGACTGTCTAATTAAAACGGGCCCTAAATGAGTTAGAGTGTGCAATAACTGGTGGCTTTACCGGGGAGTCGGGGTCCGGCTCTTGTAACCCACAAGGGCGGTGGCGCACTGGGAGATGTTAGCTCTGATCAAATGGTCATATCTCCACCTCCGACTTCGGTCAGGTTTGGGCTGGATACTGAGCTTCGGTTCAGGCTAACGGAGAGGGTCCAGGAAAACTGGCCGCCTTGGCGGATTGGGTAGCCTGCTGTGGGGCGGCGGGCCTCCATATGCGACCACGGCGGCCCTGTTTCCCGGCCTTTTGGAGTCCACCGGGATCTCCGGTGCCAGCTGTGCCGGGTTACTTGGGCTGCTGTGTGCTCGTCGTTCCCCTTTAGGAGCTCTCTCCAAAGGGTTTGGCTCCTTACCTTCGTAGGTAGGTTGTCGGCTGGAGTTGCTAAATCATCCATTCTAAATCCCACTGCTGTGTGCGAAGTGGGGATTGGTCCACCGATTGCTGCACCCTCTGCTGGGTTGAGTGGCTTGCGTCAAAGGTGAGACCATCAGTAGTAGGGTTCTGCTACCCATACTGGATTTGTCACCTGTCCGGGCTAGGGGGACGCTGGCGTAGGGCACTATGATGATAGGCCTCCGGTGGTATGGTATCTGTTACTAGGTACACCGGGCTATAAATTCTGACACACTGTCTAACTAAAACGGCCCTCAGTGGGCGGAGTGTTCAATAACTGTGGGGCTGCGAGCCTCCGTATGAGGGCACGGCGGCCCTGTTTCCCGGCCTTTTGGAGTCCACCGGGATCTCCGGTGCCAGCTGTGCCGGGTAACTTGGACTGCTGTGTGCTCGTCGTTCCCCTTTAGGAGCTCTCTCCAAAGGGCTGGAGTTGCTACAGCATCCATTCTTAATCCCACTGCTGTGTGCGAAGGGGGATTGGTCTACCCATTGCTGCACCTTCTGCTGGGTTGAGTGGCTTGCGTCAAAAGTGCAACCATCAGTAGTAAGATTCTACTACCCATGCTGGTTTTGTCACCTGTCCGGGCTTGTGGACGCTGGCATAGAGCATTCTGATGAGACCACCGGTGTAGTAGGCTGTTTTGTCGCTTGGAGTACCGGTCTATAAATTCTGACCACATGTCAAATAAAACAAAGAATTGCGATGGCCGTTGATCGGTGTTAACGCAATGTTATTTCTGAACATAGCCAATCAATACATACCGAGCGTGGTCAACCTTTATTTTAGGTAAAATTATCCAGCCCGACCCACGTCTCGTTTTGTTTAGGGCAACTGGCGTCTTACCGGGAAAACATCGTTCTAAATCCGTTTTTTTAATATTATATACCTTTTTCTTCGGCTCAAAGTTTCACTTAATCGATCAACGGATTAATTTTTATTGCTTCTTCGGTGCTAATTTCTCTTGTACCTGAGTTGTAACCCGGCCGTCTCAGGGGGCCACTATGCCTTTATAATTAAATATATTTTATAGCCATATGTATCGTCATCTCATTAGTGACGCGCATGAATGGATTAACGAGATTCCCACTGTCCCTATCTACTATTTAGCGAAACCACAGCAAAGGGAACGAACTTGGTAAAAACCACTGGTAAAGAAGACCCTGTTGAGCTTGCCTCTAGTCTGATTCTGTGAAAAGACACGAGAGGTGTAGCATAAGTGGGAGGTCGCTTGTGGCCGCCGGTGAAATACTACTACTTTCATCGTTTCTTTACTTACTCGTTGAAGCGGAAAGTGAACCGAAAGGGTCACCTTTCTAGCACTAAGCGGTGGGCTCTAGCAGTTCGGCGCGATCCTCTTCGAGGACAGTGTCAGGCGGGGAGTTTGAATGGGGCGGTGCATCTGTCAAAAGGTAACGCAGGTTTCCTAAGGCGAGCTCAGCGAGGACCGAAACCTCGCGTAGAGCAAAAGGGCAAATGCTGACTTGATCTTGATTTTCAGTATGAATACGGACCTCGAAAGCGGGGCCTATCGATCCTTTTGACTTTAATAGTTTTAAGCAAGAGGTGTCAGAAAGGTTACCACAGGGATAATTGGCTTGTGGCGGCCAAGCGTTAAAAGCGACGCCGCTTTTTGATCCTTCGATGTCGGCTCTTCCTATCATTGCGGAGCAGAATTCGCCAACCGTTGGATTGTTCACCCACTAATAGGAAACGTGAGCTGGGTTTAGACCATCGTGAGACAGGTTAGTTTAACCCTTCTGTTGACATGTCGTTGCGATAGTAATCCTGCTCAGTACGAGAGGAACAGCAGGTTCAGACACTTGGTGACTGAACGCCTCTAAGTCAGCATCGTGCCTAGTCGCTGCAATGAAATCGTTCGTGCCTTTTGCGTTTGTTGGCTACGCTAGTCGAGAAAGACTAATCGAACCATCTAGTAGCTGGTTCCCTCCGAAGTTTCCCTGAGAATAGCTGGCACTCGGAGGTTGCAGTCTCGTCCGGTAAAGCGAATGATTAAAGGCCTTGGGGTCGTAAAGACCTCAACCTATTCTCAAACTTTAAATGGGCGAGAAGTCCTGTTTGCTCGACTGTAGCCCGGACAGTTACTTGGATGCGAGTGTCAGGCGGGCCACTTTTGGTAAGCAGAACTGGCGCTGTGGGATGAACCAAACGCCGGGTAAAGGGGCCCCTTACGAGACGCTCATGAGATCTCATGAAAGGTGTGGGTTGCTATAGACAGCCGGTCGGTGGCCATGGAAGTTGGAATCCGCTAAGGACTGTGTAACAACTCACCTGCCGAAGCAACTAGCCCTGAAAATGGATGGCACTTCAGCGTCGACCCCATACCCGGCCGCAGCTGTCGAAATACTTTTTTAAACAGCTGTGAGTAGGAGGGCCGTGGAGGCGCGCGTCGAAGGTGCCGGGCGTAAGCCCGCCTGGAGCCGCCTGTGGCGTAGATCTTGGTGGTATTAGCAAATACTCAAGTGAGAACCTTGAGGACTGAGGTGGAGAAGGGTTCCATGTGAAGAGCAGTTGAACATGGGTCAGTCGGTCCTAAGGGAGAGGAGAAATCTCAATGCAAGTCTCGCTGGTGACCGAAAGGGAATCTGGTTAATATTCCCGAACCCGGACACGGAGATTGTCCCCTTCTGGGGTACATTACGGTAACGCAAACGAGGTCGGAGACGTCGATGGGTGTCGCGGGAAGAGTTGTCTTTTCTTTGTAAGGATTCGACTCCCTGGAATCGGCTCGCCCGGAGATAGGGATGGTGTTTCCGTAAAGCCCCGCGCCTCTTGCGGAGTCCGGTGCACTCTCATC
Source organism: Leiobunum rupestre (assembly GCF_980474605.1). Lineage (NCBI taxonomy): Eukaryota > Metazoa > Arthropoda > Arachnida > Opiliones > Sclerosomatidae > Leiobunum > Leiobunum rupestre. Next base: position 53,087,637 of record NC_143394.1, on the reverse strand, counting down.
GGCCCTTTAAACTTCGAGTAAGAAGTATTGATTTTCGTGCCGGACCGTACCCATATCCGCAGCAGGTCTCCAAGGTGAACAGCCTGTAGTCGGGACTGGGCGAGGCTGGCCGGCAACTGTTCGGTTGAGCTCGGACCAGTGTCGGGGCGTTCCCGTGGAATGCTTCAGCTGCGCGGCGTGCTGGATCAGCAAACTCAGAACTGGCACGGACTAGGGAAATCCGTGGTAAGGGGGCTAGCGCGGGATGGGGCTAAGCTGACGGCGACTGGTGGGTTTTCGAACGCCAGAAACCAGATGTGTTCCTCCAACTCCAGACTAAACGCGACCCGGTTACCCCAAATGGTCACGCCGTGCATGGTGGGGGGCTTAAGGCGGGTGTTGACCCAAAGGGCCGTTGGCGCAGTTGACTTGTCCTGTGACCAGCTCGTCCCGGCGATTAGATCCCCGACTGAAGTGACTCATCCTCTATTGGTTACACCTTGATGGTGGGGGGCTTACGGGATTGCTTGACGTGCGGGATATGCTGGGTTGCCTATACCAGATTGGTCGTGCTTAGACTCCCAACCGATTGTAACCGCCCTCTTTTGAGGTTGCAGGTCTTGACTATGGCCTGCATTAAACTAGTCCCATCCGTTTGCGACCTGTAAGCCATGCGATGGGAGTCCTGGAGGTTGAGTTGGCTGACATACTGCGGTAAGTCTTCAGACAACACAAATCTTCGGTCTTTGAGTGTGGTTAGACAGGAGGTCTACTCCGGTCCGATGTAGATCAATCGGCTCCTATATGGGGATTGTAGTTCCCGGTAGGAAGTACTAACTGGGCATCGTGATACTGCTAGTTATCCGTGCCTGGGTATATCTCTCTCATATCACTTATCTTCCTTGCAAAATACCCATGTTGGGCTCCGTGGTGGGCGGTGAGTGGCGTTGATGAAATTTTTGGGTTTTTTGTGGCTACCGAAAACAACTATCTTGAAACTAGATTCCTCGAATTTCAAGAAATTTCCGATTCGGAAGACGTTGTCTGCCAGAGGCCCAAGCGACCTCAAAATGACTTTCCAGAGGTGGTTTAAGAGAGTGTCGAAGCTACACTGATTAGGGAATTCCTCGCCCTAGATAGAGTCCTTTGCAACAAGGATAACTTAGTGCAGATGGCAGTTGCACAGAAGATCAGGATGATCTTCAAAGCGGTGGAGACCATGGTATACGCCAGTCACCTGGATCTTGCTATGGTGCAGGGTGCTTTTGAACAACTTAATGAGACTGAAAGATCTCAGAAAGCAGAAAATGAGCTTAGCTACTGTTGCAGCCAGTAACGTAAGCTCATAGGTTCCTGAAATTTCCAAGGGCAGGAAAAAGTCCCCCTTTAAGAAAGGGGGACCAACGCTCCCGCCAAGGGGGGGAAATGTGGTGTTGCTCTATCCCACAGAGCAAGGTGAGACTTCTAGTTCTCTCAAGAAGAGACTAGAGAAGGAGGTGGATCCCTCCAAACTGCATATAAGTGTTCAAAGTGTACGGTCCTGTAGGAACGAGGTTCTCGTGGTACAGGTTAAAACCGCTGAAGATATGGAGAAGCTGAAGAAGGGAATCAGCGATTGTGCTGCTTTGGAAGACAAAGTCAAAGTGAGAGCTCCAAAGCTCAATAACCCTAGGGTTATCCTTTAAGGTGTTGACGAGGACATCGTAAAGGGAAGAAATTTCTGCAAGGCTTATAAGCAACAATAAGCTCTCCTGCAAGGAGACAGTCATTGTCCCAAAGTTCTCCCTGAGGAACAAAAAGGGTAGTGTTAACTGGGTGCTTAATTCGTGGAAGGCGAAGAAGAAGCTCAATTTGGGCTACTCAGTGATTGGTGTCAGAGAGTATGTGCATCTTCCAAGATGCTTTAAGGGCATGAAGATTGGGCACATAGAAGGTGGATGCATTGAAAATATGAGGTATTGTTCCCTATGCTCAGAGGATCACAGCTACAAGGATTGTAAGAGTGATCTTAAAACTTGCAGAAACTGTGCCCTGAATAATAGGGATAAAAACCAAATACAACACTGCGCATTAAGCCCTTGATGGCCTGTGTCCTGTGTATAAGAAGGAGTTGGAGTTTCTAGAAAGTAGAACCAACTATGAAGGAGAGTAGGAACATAAGTTATCTGCAGGTTAACTTAGGCAAGGGCAAAACTGCAACCTCTGCGCTTAGGCAATGCTGCCAGGAAGGCTCTATAGACATTGCCTTACTTCAGGAACAATATGCAATTAACGGTCAGGTAATAGGTCTACCCATGGGAACAAGGATTGTCTGTTCTCAAGACAATCCAAAGGCAACTGTAGCTGTCTTCAACCCTCAAGCACAAGTGATCGTTCTCTACGAAGTCTCTTACATGTGGTTGTGGATGTTATGTTGGGGAATCTAAGCTTATGCCTGTTCTCCATCTACATACCACCGGGCGATGACATTGAGTTCCATATCGATAAGATTGCGAATCAATTAGGAGTACAGAGTGGGAAAAAGGTTACCTTTGGTGGTGTCTTTAACGCCCATCATATGCTTTGGGAAACAAAGCATCACGATGATAGGGGTATGTTGTTAATCGACTTGTTCAACTCGTTTGATTTGAAAGTCGAGAACTACCCGGGTAGCGGCCCTACGTTCTGGACCTTTAATCGTGAGAGTTGGGTGGATCTCACGGTATCCAGTATGGCAATTGCGAGTAGAGTAATTGAATGGCGTGTCAGCAACGCGGAGAGCTGCAGTGATCACAATTACATTTTTTTCGAAATTGGTGATCTTGTCCTGGAGAATGATTCGAATGCAATTCGTATCAAGGATATTGATCTTGAGAGGTTGCAAGATAATATCAGGTTTGACTTGGAGAGGTTGGTGGAGTCTCCTCTCAACAATGAGGTTGAGGCATGTGCAGTTGAGATTAATAATCTCATTATTGAGCGTTCGAAAGAATGCTTAAAGCTGCGTGAAAGCAAGGGACACACGTCCACTCCCTGGTGGACGAGCGAACTCAGTGAGAAGGAGCAGGACTTACGAACGTTCAGGAGGAGGCTCCAAAGAACCAAGGACCAAGCAGCCTGGGAGGCGCTTAAGGTCGAGTACTGTCGCGAGTCAAAAGCTATAAAGCACTTATAGCTTACTCTAAGTTTAAGTCTTGGAAATCCTTCTGCATGAAGGTTTCAAGGGAGGATCCTTACTCCCCACCTTATAAGTTGGCTACAAAGAAGGTCAAGTTCAAGAATGCATTAAATTGCATCAAAAAACCTGATGGTTCCTTAACCTCAGGTATTAAAGAGACGTGGTTTACTCTGTTGGATACTCTTTTTAAAGAGGGCTCCGTGGATGATGATGAGGAAGTTCATACGACAATAAGGGAGTCATTGCACGACAACTTCGTGAGTCAGAACGATGAACCGTTTACGAGTGATGGGGTCTTGGAGACTATCAACTCTTTTAAAAAGGGCAAGTCTCCTGGTGAGGATGGTATTACCATAGAGCTTTCCAAGATCGTTTTCTTAGCTTGCCCAGCGTTGTTTGTCAGGCTTTTCAACACTTGGCTCAGCATGGGATACTTCCCAAAGCTTTGGAAGGTTGCTAAGCTAGTTTTTCTTTATAAAGAAGGCAGAGACAGGCAGGACGCTAAGGCCTACAGGCCAATCTCGCTACTTCCTGTGGAAGGGAAGGTGCTTGATAAGCTGTTGTCAAGAAGGTTGTATTACTTTCTACACAGCAACAAATTGCTTAGCGAAAGGCAATATGGGTAACAAGGCAAATAATTTTCACACCAGTCTGATATCTTTAGATATCGAGGGTGCTTTTGACAATGAGTGGATTTCAGTAATCTTACACGGTTTAAAGAACTTTAATTGTCCAAAAACATATATGAGATATATGTTAACTATCTGAAGGATAGGGTGGCAGTGGTGAGGGCAGGTAGTACCTGTGTACGGAGAGTACTTACCCGCGCCTGCCCTCAGTGTTAATGCAGTGAACCTCTGCTATTCAATGTGGTAATAGATAGCGGATTGAGTATCCAGAGGATTCTCAAATCCAAGCTTTCGCGGATGACTTGCACTCATTATTTTGGGGCACGTCCAGGCGTGCTCTCGAAACCACGGGTAAATTGACTAAGTGGAGCCAAGTCTATAAGCTGAGATTTTCCATAAAAAAGTCGGCGGCAATCACCTTTGAATTGAATGGCGTGTCAGCAACGCGGAGAGCTGCAGTGATCACAATTACATTTTTTTCGAAATTGGTGATCTTGTCCTGGAGAATGATTCGAATGCAATTCGTATCAAGGATATTGATCTTGAGAGGTTGCAAGATAATATCAGGTTTGACTTGGAGAGGTTGGTGGAGTCTCCTCTCAACAATGAGGTTGAGGCATGTGCAGTTGAGATTAATAATCTCATTATTGAGCGTTCGAAAGAATGCTTAAAGCTGCGTGAAAGCAAGGGACACACGTCCACTCCCTGGTGGACGAGCGAACTCAGTGAGAAGGAGCAGGACTTACGAACGTTCAGGAGGAGGCTCCAAAGAACCAAGGACCAAGCAGCCTGGGAGGCGCTTAAGGTCGAGTACTGTCGCGAGTCAAAAGCTATAAAGCACTTATAGCTTACTCTAAGTTTAAGTCTTGGAAATCCTTCTGCATGAAGGTTTCAAGGGAGGATCCTTACTCCCCACCTTATAAGTTGGCTACAAAGAAGGTCAAGTTCAAGAATGCATTAAATTGCATCAAAAAACCTGATGGTTCCTTAACCTCAGGTATTAAAGAGACGTGGTTTACTCTGTTGGATACTCTTTTTAAAGAGGACTCCGTGGATGATGATGAGGAAGTTCATACGACAATAAGGGAGTCATTGCACGACAACTTCGTGAGTCAGAACGATGAACCGTTTACGAGTGATGGGGTCTTGGAGACTATCAACTCTTTTAAAAAGGGCAAGTCTCCTGGTGAGGATGGTATTACCATAGAGCTTTCCAAGATCGTTTTCTTAGCTTGCCCAGCGTTGTTTGTCAGGCTTTTCAACACTTGGCTCAGCATGGGATACTTCCCAAAGCTTTGGAAGGTTGCTAAGCTAGTTTTTCTTTATAAAGAAGGCAGAGACAGGCAGGACGCTAAGGCCTACAGGCCAATCTCGCTACTTCCTGTGGAAGGGAAGGTGCTTGATAAGCTGTTGTCAAGAAGGTTGTATTACTTTCTGCACAGCAACAAATTGCTTAGCGAAAGGCAATATGGGTAACAAGGCAAATAATTTTCACACCAGTCTGATATCTTTAGATATCGAGGGTGCTTTTGACAATGAGTGGATTTCAGTAATCTTACACGGTTTAAAGAACTTTAATTGTCCAAAAACATATATGAGATATATGTTAACTATCTGAAGGATAGGGTGGCAGTGGTGAGGGCAGGTAGTACCTGTGTACGGAGAGTACTTACCCGCGCCTGCCCTCAGTGTTAATGCAGTGAACCTCTGCTATTCAATTTGGTAATGGATAGCGGATTGAGTATCCAGAGGATTCTCAAATCCAAGCTTTCGCGGATGACTTGCACTCATTATTTTGGGGCACGTCCAGGCGTGCTCTCGAAACCACGGGTAAATTGACTAAGTGGAGCCAAGTCTATAAGCTGAGATTTTCCATAAAAAAGTCGGCGGCAATCACCTTTGCCGCTAAAACCGTCATGAAAAGGCCCCCAATCTATAAGATGGGAGTCGTAAACATTGACAAGTTGAAAGTTGTCGGTGTCCTCATCGATAACAAGCTTACCTTTCTTCCTCACCTCGAGGAAGTTAGTTTCCGGGTGACAAATCTTGTGCAAAACATTGCCTGTTTTGCAAGGGTTGAGTGGGGCCTCGACCATAAAGCGTTAAGGACTATCTACAATGTTTGGATTGTCAGAGTAGTGGCTTACGCTTGGGGTGCTTGATGGATAGTGCTATGGTGAGAATTGCTGCCCTTCGTATTACTTGTGCCTACCGGACTGTCTCGAGCGATGCACTGAGGGTCCTTGCTGGTATACAACCGTTAAACCTGGTGGTGAGCCAGGAAGCTACTGTTTTCAGGTCCTTCTCTTTCAGAGAAGACAGCAAGCACTGTGAGGTGGAGTTACGAGGTGGTAACTGACTCTACCAAAGTGACCCATGGGAGGACCACCCAACGGTCAGGGGTATCATAAACATCAAAGAGCAACTACCCAATGGTAATGGGGTAGAGGTGTTTACTGACGGTTCGTTGTCCAGTAGAGGTGCCGGGGTGGCATTTGCTGTGTCCAAGGATGGTGTAGAGGTGTATAACGAGTTCACTCGCATTAATGGTAAGGTGGATGCGTTTTCTCTGGAGCTTTTAGCAATACATGAGAGTATTTGCTGCTTAAGGACGCAAGGTCATCGTCCAGGTGATGGTACAACGGTTTTTACGAATTATCTTTTTGCTATCAACTTAATAAGCAATCATAAAAACAGTCATGGCCTATGCCATAATATCCGTAAGGTGTTGAAACGCATGGTGACGCAAGTCACTTTTACTTGGTCAGCAATCGAAATTCCAGAGGAGAAGGAAATGAAGCCAACAAAGTTGGTGATAAAAAGGTGGCTCAACGAGGTGACGACTCAAAGGTGGCAGAAGTCTTGGGATGTTAGGGAGAAAGGTAACGTATCTAAAAAGTACGTTCCTTAGGACAAAATAGTTTCAATACGAACTACTATTTGACGCAAATCCTAAGTGTACACAATAAGTTTCCACTCTACCTGTTCAACTTGGGGCATATTGCATCGCCCAAATGCATATACGGTGCTCTGGAAGCAGACTCAGAGCACTATGTTCGTAATTGTCTCAAAAATAACCATTTGATAAAACCACTCCAAATGGATGGGCTTCGGAATCTAGATAACGAAACGATCAACGATCTTGAACGCGTTATGCGTTATATCGTTGTGAATTTTGACGAATTCACGAGGGAGTCGGGAGTAGGTGGTACAAATATATGGGTTTATATCTGTTTGTGTACGTCTTTTAGGGAGTGATTCCTTATTTTGTATACAGGTCGACGGCTCGGCTGCGAGAAATGATGAAAAACCCCTGTAATGCTTAGGCGGTGCACGGGGTATATAAATACAATAGTCTGATGTCTAATTAAAACTGGTGGCTTTACCGGGGAGTCGGGGTCCGGCTCTTGTAACCCATAAGGGCGGTGGTGCACTGGGAGATGTTAGCTCCGTCCAAATGGTTCTATCTCCACCTCCGACTTTGGTCAGGTTTGGGCTGGATACTGAGCTTCGGCTCAGGCTAACAGAGAGGGTCCGTGCAAACTAGCCGCCTCGGCGGTTTGGGTAGCCTACTGTGGGGCGGCGAGCCTCCGTATGAGGGCACGGTGGTCCTGTTTCCCGGCCTTTTGGGGTCACACCGGGATCTCCGGGGCCAGCTGTGCCGGGTTACTTGGGCTGCTGTGTGCTCGTCGTTCCACTTTAGGAGCTCTCTCCAAAGGGTTTGACTCTTTACCTACGTAGGCTGGAGTTGCTACAGCATTCACTCTCTATCCCACTGCTGAGTGCGAAGAGGGAATTGGTCCACCCGTTGCTGCATCTTCTGCTGGGTTGTGTGGCTTGCGTCTAAGGTGCAACCATAAGTAGTAGGGTACTACTACCCATGCTGGATTTATCACCTGTCCGGGCTAGGTGGACGCTGGCGTAGGGCATTATGATGATAGGCCTCCGGTGGTATGGTCTTTGTTACTAGGTACACCGGGCTATAAATTCTGACACACTGTCTAGTTAAAACAAAGCATTGCGATGGCCGTTGATCGGTGTTGACGCAATGTGATTTCTGTCCAGTGCTCTGAATGTCAAAGTAAAGAAATTCAAGTAAGCGCGGGAGTAACTATGACTCTCTTAAGTTTTTGCTTCGTAAGTCGCAATGTTTCGAGCTCCGTCTCATCGTTTTCCATCGTGCGAATTTTTCGTAAATAATCGTCGGGATTATAGTTATTACTGTCTGTTTGGACGATCTTTCTCATGGCGTTATTGTTTTTTTCTATTTTAATTAGTTTTAATGATAATTAATTATTTCGGTTTTTCTCCGTAACGCTATGGGATTGAACCGTGCCCGCGCTTGCTCATAGCCTCGAGGTGGTGTTGGCGTTTTCCGGCCTTAATTTCCCGGAATGATCTGTGACCTCTACGTTCGAGTTGTTTTTCTGGATCACCACGTCCTCATCTCTCCGCCACTGTGATCCAATTGTGTGTCGCAGGTTCTCGCGAATAACGCGGGTTTTCTCGGTGTTACCCGTTTTTTTGCATCACTATCAACTGCATCCCATCACGATTTTTCTTTTGGTATGTCGTTTGCCAAATTTGGCCCATTATTTCTGTAAATATAGTGTTGTTAATTTTCTGTATTTAAATAACATTGTTCCTTTGTGTGAAAAATCCTGCGCATTAACTAATTAAAATTAAAATTATTATTAGTATTATTATTATTATTATTATTTCATTTCATTATTGTAATTAACCCACAAAATTTCGCGCGTATACTTACCACTCAGTTTTAAAATGAAACACGTCATACGGAGTACGAATTTGGTGTGGTTTTCGAAAGCTGTTCCTTCTTTGTTTAATTTAAACAAATCCTGCCACTCCCTAGCGTGGCGTAATTTTGTTTGTAGAAATCGTTTAGCCGATCTAAAATGAAACGCGAAAAATCTGAGATAAATCGCCGGTAAATAACAAATAGTTGTCACCTACGGATTGGCCACAAAATCTTGGCCACTCGGGCCAAACACCAACGCCGAATAGACAACTTTTTTTAATGGTGGTGATATAGCTTGAATTTCTTCTTCCTTTAAAAAAGGGTTCGCTGGAGACCTTCCGGCACGGCGCGAAAAAATTCTAAAATTGCCGAAAGCATATCGGCAAATAAAAAAAAATCATTATCTCTTTTCCTTTTTGAAGGCCTCGTTTAGCGGCTCGAAGGCCGATTTCATAGATAAATACTCCAAAGACATTTCTACAAAAGAAAATATTAATTAACGCAACTGGTTTAATTACATTACTATACAGGGTGTTTTTGTCTCGAAAAAGTGATTTGTTTCTAAAAATGTTTCTCTAGAAAGTTGAAATTTGTGCTGTACATTATACGTGCCGGGGGAAACTTCCTTCCAAAATTGCGTCTAAATCGAAAAATATTTTAACGTTTTTTGAAAATTTAAATTTTAACCGCTAGGTGATATAAGAAAATGGTCAAGGAGAAAATTATAGAGCGTCAACGAAAACGTACAAATAGCGTTGGCGCGAAAAAAAAGACGTCTTTTTCACTGAAAAAATACGACTTGAAAAAGTGACAAGATGGGCAAGCTAAAATAACTTTTTTGAATTCCATTGGGAGAGTAGTGTAACTTTATGAAAGTCAGAAATTTGATATTCTGGTGTTTAGTGCAATAAACACCGCTGAAAAAGGCAAGGATACAATGGCGAAGTAATTAAATTAATTAATTAAATTATTAATTGCGATTTAAAATGCGTTAGATCTGGCGGCCTTGCTGGCCAATGTGCCGAACCGTTTCACCCTATTCATAGTTTTGAAATACAATATTTCACATTTAGGGGTCATGAGGCGTGGTACTCTTTTTGAAACCACAATCTGGCTCATTTAGCTATTGACTTTTCCTGTTAGTTTTTAAATCTAATAGGCCTGTGTTTGCATCTAGTCGTATTCGAAACCTATTTTAACCCTGATAGGCGAGAAGATAAAAAGACCACAGGTTTATAGGTCAGGAAAAACCTTAAATTTATTTAGTAATTAAATAACTGTAATTCAAACTTTTACATTATTGTCGTTATCAATCTTAACAATCATTCATCAATATTCCAGAGCTGATCGTACGGAACTAGTGGCCATTTACTAAGCGGAAGGTGGAAGAAATCTACGACGAGTGAGTGGGATCTTTGAGCAACGACATCCAGATAGAAGACCATCCATAACTACTGTAAGGCGAGCTGTAAATGACTTTCACCAGTATGGTAACGTACAACCTCGATTTCGTGGGCCTGGTCTACAAAATAACAATAAAGTTTGAACGACCTACAATTATACGCTGACAAAAATTAGTCCAATAATTTATGAACTTTCAAATATTAATTTTATTCAAATGGTTAATGATCTAACAATATGCAAGTTGAACTTATTCAAAAATTAATAGATTGTAAATAAAATTAAAATAAATTATACAGTGTTATTAAAATTTACTCAATATTATTCAAATATTTAAAATATTTTTTCAATTAACCCAATATAATTGGAATCTAATCAAATTAAGAAAAACACATTTTTATTTGCCTATTATTATATCAATTAACACAATATTATGGGAATTTAATCAAAATATAAAAATCAGAAACAATTGAATTGTTCTAATATTATTTGAACTTTACCAATATTATTCAAATATACCAAATAATTTTTAAATAACCCAATATTATTGGAATCGTATCAAAATATAAATATAATAAACGTTTTTATTTGCTTGTCATTATATCAATTTACACAGTATTATTGGAATTTACTCAAAATTGTTTCAATGTTAACTAGATTATTTGAATTGACGTAGTATAAATTGAATTAATCAAATATACAAAATATTTTTATATTTAGCCAAGAAACAAGAATTTAACTAAATATATTCGAAATTTTCCAATTTAATACTAATTCAAGTAAACAATATTTAAGTCAATTCAATAATATAAGAAGTTACCCAATATTATTTTTATTTCCACAAATGTATTAAAATTTACTCATTTAATATGAATTTGACATAATTTTTAATAACAATGATAATATCGAATTTATCACACAAAGATATACTTTAATATGCGCTTATTTTCAAAACGATACAAGATTTCTTTTAAAATAAATAGGATTAATTTACTCGGTCAGATAATTAAACATTGTTATTTCCCCATGTTATTTTCTGTTGAATTTTTCTTCTTAAGTTGTCATAAGCATTTCTAGTTTCTATAACAAAACGGAAGCCGAGCGTAATTTTCCCTTTTTTCTTTTTTCAGGTTACATTAAGGACTTTATTCCCTAACTTTGACCAAAATCAGTGAGAACCACCTCGGGTGTAGATTCTATTTTGAAACCAACAAAAATTTTATAATTTTTAAAATTATTGACTATTGTTAGAATTATTTTAATGTATTAATTATGTTAAACGTTTCAACTAAATAAATTTATAGGTTTTTCGAAATAAATAACAAAATTTCGAAATTTTATTTTGGGTCACTAGTGGCCCAATTGAAAATAACAAGACAAGATTGAATTTAAGCAGGTATTTAGTAAAGATACTAACAAACAAAAATTTAGTTATATTAACTAATAAATTTTAAAATTGCAACACAATTATTTAACATTTGATTTGCCTTACAAAAGTTGTGCCACCATTGGCACATGAAAATATTTTTAAAATAAGTGTGAAATTTCATAAAAAATTAATAAAATATTTTTTACAAGAGATTGTTATGTTTTATAATTGGTTTTGTTTAAATTTAAGTAATTTAACTTGTTTTACTTAAATGGGCCACAAGTGGCACAAAACAAAATTGTTTTTAACTAAGCCAAAAACATTTGATTTTTTAAAAATTTAATAATGGTGCTACTAGAGTAATGTCCTTATTAACTAAGGATAGTGTAACTTTATTTTATCAGTTAAAAACAGAAATTAACATATTATGTAACAAACTAATCTTTAAGAAAAAAACCATTGAGGGCTACTAAAAATCCTTGATAAGTAATCTGATGTAAATTCTCAGTCCTTAGTCTATACTTTTCAATCATTCTTAAGTCTTTATTATTTTGTCTTTGGTCCTTGGTCTGAAGTCAAATTCAAATTTATTGAGGTATTTAAAAGATAATACATTTAGGTTGTTGGGCTTAGTATCAAGCGTGACTTGTCAGCCCTTAGCATTTGACCGATGTAACAGTAGATTTATTATTTATTATACAAACAAAAGAAAATATAAACAAAGAACACCCATTAATTTCAAACATCAGAGAACCATAAAAAATAAAAAATAAATTCTTATGAGGATAGTTTAGAAACATTTCTAGCTAAAAAGTTTGGTTATTTAGATTTCGTTTAAAATTAGTGATTTAAGTTTCCGTTTAAAAATATGTTCTTTTTCTCTTATGTCTATATATTTTATAGTGTTATTTAGTAGTGTTATTCCGTTATAGAATATTGATGATAATTTTTGCAGGTTTTACATAAGGGGTTTTGAACATCTTTTTTAATCTTGTGTTTATTTACTTGTTCTAAGGTTCAACAATTTGTTGATTAGCGTTATAGTCTTTGTATTTAAATATAATCATAGATAATTTAAAAAATGGTATATATTTAAAATTTCATTTTTTCGAAAAATGTATCTCGTATGAGCTAAGAAAGGTAAGTTATTTATGGTTCTAATAATTCGTTTTTGTATTACATAAACTCTGTTTAGGTTATACGCAGAATTATTGCCCCATATACATAGGCCATAACTTAGTTTAGATGAAAAAGTGCGTGGTATACTTCTTTTAGATAATTTTGAGATACTATATACACAGCCACATATTTTTCGAAGACAATTACATAACATCTTAAAATGTATATTCCAGTTTAAGTGTTCATCAAATACGATACCTACGTATTTATATTCCTTGATTCTGTTTATTTTTTGATTATCAATGAGTCCATCTTTATCGCTTTTTGTATTCTTCCCCACATCACCAAATATAATATATTCGGTTTTTGCTAAATTTAAATTTATATTATTATTTTTTAATCATATATTTATCTTATTTAAAAACGAATTGGTTTCTTGTAGCACAAAATCTCGACATTTTCCTCCGTGGAGTAGTAAAGTGTCGTCCGCATATAAAAATAGGCCTTCTTTAATAATATTAGTTAAGTCATTTATGTATAGGTTGACTAACAGGGCGATAAGACTGACCCCTGGGGGACGCCATTTTGTAGAATGTTTTCGTCTGAGAGCATATTGTTTATTTTGGTTCTACATGGTCTATTGCTAATATAACTACTAATCCAATCACCCGCTATCCCTTTAAGTCCCATATTATATAGTTTTTTAACAAGGTTTTTATGTGGTATACTCCGATACATTATTGACTGTGGTCTAGATAGTTTAATATTAGCTCATAGGCTCCGCTGAGTGCATTTATAGTACTCATACCTGAGCGGAAGCCATACTGTCTGTTAGAAAGGAGGTAAAAATTTTTACTGAACGATTGCAATCTATTATTAAACGCGTTATCGAAAATCTTAGCAAAAAAGGAAGTAACGATATAGGCCTAAAATTTTCGCAGTGAGTTAGGTTACCCTTTTTATGTATTGGGACAATTACCGTGTTTTTTAATTTTTCTGGATATTTCCCTGTGCTAAAAGATAAATTTATGAGAAAAATCAGAGGTAGCAAAATATATGGGAATATAAACTTCATCGGCTTCGAATGTAGTCCGTCATATCCCGCAGCCGAATTATTAGGTATTGTTGCTGCAATAGTAATTAACTGGGGACCGGTGACTGGATTTTAGACCATTGTTCTTGAATTATTAGGATTATTAGGTGTGTCCGAGTCTGTATCATTGGGTATTTCTTTGGTAAAGTAGTTATTTAACTCGTTTGGATCGATTGGAAGGTCAGTTTTAACCTTTTTAGTTCGGTTCATTAAATAATTTTAAGTGCTCCATATTTCTTTAACAGTTTTACTATTTGGAATTTTTTGCGCAAAATAAGCATTTCGAGTGTCGCGAATTTTGTTATTTACAAAATTTCTAAATGTGTTATATGTATTAGTGTTGATATTTGAAGGGTAGCGTTTGGCTATTTTTTGTAATTTATGTTTTTGGCGTAGTAAGTATTTAATGTCGTTTGATACCCAGGAGTTTGGTTTTTTAATTATAGATTTAAATTCAAAGCATGCCTCAAATTCTTTTTTAATTTTTATTTCGAATAGATTATAGGCGTCGTCTATATTTTCTTTATTATATAATTCGGACCAATTTATTTCCGTTATGTTAGGATGCGAATTAAATTAAATTGTGTTGGCTAAAGTTTCGTATTTTTATTGGGCTATTTACTATTGTGGATTTATAACCAATTAAATATATAGGAAAATGATCTGTAACATCTAGGTCAAGAACAGATAGATGCCTTTGCTTCATCATTTACAAATATATTGTAGATACATATCAGGGACTCTAGTAGGTTCTTTAACTGTGCGTATCAAGTTATAGCTCATAAATAGATCGAGTAGGGCAGATGAGTATGGCGTAGATACATTTAGGTCGACGTTAAAATCGCCGGAGAGTATGATTTTACTTTTTACGTTAAAACCTAATATCACAGAAATAATTTTTTTAATGAGTTTAAAAAGATATCGAAATTACTAGAATGAGGTCTGTATATTACGATATATATTTCATTGGATTTTCCATTTTTTATACCGTAGCTTTCGATATTAATATTAAATAAGCATATTTCCGGGATCGGTACCATCTCTAGGTCGTTTCTGGAGTAGAAACCGAGGGGCTAACCACTTCTTTAAATTTTGTACACCGATTACGCCGGATTACGCTTAGATTAGCACTGCCAAAGGCAGGGACTTCAAAGATGTACACCGATTACGCGGAGTGATCAGCCCCTCGTTAGAAACCTACCCCACCACTAATTCTAAATCCGATGCCATTGAAAGTGTAGTTAGGAAGATAGTATTAAATGTCTTCACGGAACCATGTTTCAGTGAGGGCATATATCTCTGGGCTTATATTCATAACTTTCAAATTAGCATGGAGTGTTGAAAAATTGCAATGCGCACTTCTTATATTTGTATAAATTGCATTCATAAAAAATTCAGTTAAAAAATGTAGAGAAGGAATTTTTATCAGTTAGAAAATTATTTACATTCTACTTCATTAATTGCGTCATCGTATAAATATTTTAGATTGTCGATTTGAATAACAAAATTTGAGATAAACTTCCCCTGCCCGTTTCCATTTTGCTTTAAATTATGTCTTAAGTAATATCGCGCCTTTTCTTGATTGGGGTGAAGTCTGGGGAAATAAACAGCTTTGACCCAGCTTATTTATATCCTTGTTTTAAGAGGTCGATTTTTATTTCTGGTTGGTTAAGTTTAACAACCATACGTCTGTATTGACCTTCTTTGGCATACCCTCTTCTATAGACTTGGTAAGGTTTAAAATCGATAACTTCTCCGATCATGTCGTTAAAGATATTGGCGACCGATTTAGCAAGTTTCGATCTATCTTCACCCTCGGATTCCGGTAGTCCCGCAATTATTATATTTCCTTTACGATTTTCAGTTTCAAGGTATTCAATTCGATTTTCGAGGTTAAGCTCATGCCTGTTTTTATCAGCTAGGGTGTCGTTGTTTTTTCAGTAAAATTGGTGAAGTCGTATTTGAGGGTATCAAGTTCGTCTACCTTATCTTCTATTTTGCTAATTCTTTTTTCGTGATCTTTTGCAGTAAAGATAAGATTTTCCATTTTAGCATTGGTAATATTTTGGACCGATTTATTTAGATTGTCAACTTTTTAGAGAGTGCATGCCAATTATGATCAAAACATTTTTGTAAATCTAGTTTTGTTTTTTAGTGTTCATTTAAAATTTTCTGCAGGTCACTATTTTCACCCATATTTACTTAAGGTTTATCTTATTATTATTTAATATATATTTAGAGAGCACCAGCAAAATTATTTTTTTTTAAATAATAATAAAATGTATTAGTTACCTGTAAAATTCGGAGAACAATTAGTTAAGTTCGCGTTATGCTGGCGCTCTGAAGTGTTTGCGAGTTGACCGGGTGTTATATAGTTTCCGTAAAAAATAAATATCTTGTTAAATCTTTGTAGCGGCACAAAAAAAATAGATTTTTCTTTTTTATGGTGGGTCTTTTTTTGTGTTGGATATCAATAGTGCACACAGGCGTTAATTATGATACGTTCCGTTAGCTGGAAACAGGAATTGACACACTTTTTTAGCAGCACGCCGATTTCTGTAAAATTCGGAGAGCAATTAGTTACGATCGCGTTATGCTGGTGCTCTCAGTAGTCTTTAGTCGGTAGTCTGAAGACCTTAGTCTGTAGTATACATGTATAGTCTTTAGATTTTAGTCTATAGTTTTTGGTCCTTAGTCTATAGTTTTTAGTCTTTCTATAGTCTTTAGGTTTTCTTAAGTCTTTAGTCTATGTAGCATTTATACCATTTTTGACTTTACCCTACCCTGGGCTTTCTATGTATAAACATCTAATATCCGGCCTTTGAAGTGTTTTCCATTTTCGGTATTGCACCATTAACACCTGGTTTTTTGACTTTTTCCTACCCTTGGCTTTCTATGTGTAACTATCTAATATCCGGCCTTTTAAATGTTTCAATTTTCACTTAGGGTCAGGTCTTGATATCTATTATTCCAGTTTTACCTCTTAAGGTGCGAGGTTCTCTCTTCAGCGCTCTTCTAGTTAATTTTTAAAATTTAACGGTTCGGTTATTTTGAAGTGTTTCGTCGTTAAATATCGTTGATGTGAAAGTGTTTATTGGTTCAATATGGTTGGAAAAGTTTTTAAAGTTATAGATTCTTAAGGTTTAAATTTAATTGTTTTAAACTTAACCTATTTTTAAAAGTTTAAGTTTTTACGCGATCTATTCGGAGTGCTTTGTTCGGTGGTTTAGATAAATTTCAAAAACTTATTTTAATTGTGGTTCTGCTCTGTAAGTTCTTTTATATTTAGTTTAAATGTTTCTATTAATTCACAGATCGAGGTTTCGGTTACTTTCGTAACGCTAAGTATAAAAATAAACAGACAGCTTGTTGCTTTTTTGCCCAAAAACTCATTTCATGCGAGGATATAAATATTCTTAGAATATAGTTACACTCTTGTATTGACTTTGATCTAGATAGCCGCGGCAATTCTTAAAGTTGTTTAGGTCACGTAATTTCTAAGTTACATATGGTTATTTTTGATTTTAGCTAACAGTCAAAAACCCAATCACGCTCACATTATGTGCCCAACCTGTGGTATTGATGCGACGGGGCGGTTACCGCAACATTTACAGCGGAAACATGAAGATGTGGCAGAGAAGAGTACTACGCTGAATTTAGATCCAAGAAAAAAACATTATTCAAAGCCTTTAAGTGGAAAATTACGTATAACATTTGATGAAATAAGTGATATCTTGGGAGAAACCGAGATAAAAAGTGATACAATTCATTACTCCGGTAAAAAAATTATTGATTTTTTAAATTATACTATAATATTTTAAAGCTGTTTTTCGATATTTCTATATATAGACGTTAAAAGACTTTTGCATTCTTTGAATGTTGAAGTAGTCGGCGATTTGCCATCCAAAAGAAAAGCCAGTGAAATGGACAATGACGAATCAGGTTTAACCCCGAGAAGTAAGCGACCTATCGAATATTTGGATGAGAGTTCTTCGGATGAAGATCGCCCGTCCGTGACTAGACGTACTCTTAAAAGTCACATTTTTTTATTCAAGCGGTAAAGATATTTTATTAATCTCGTGTATTTTCCTTATCCTACATTTAATATAATATCGCAGATTCCGAAGAGGAGAAAAACCTTAAGGAGGGAGAGAATATCAACCAGGAAAGAACTACCCATAAAAAATGCGAATGGGAAAAGGGTGTAAAGGCCGCCTTTCTCAAAGCGGGAGTTAACGATTCGTTTCCAGACGACGATCCGATTCTCCAGAGTTTCAATGAGTACATGGAAAAAGCTGAAAACAATTGCAGTATATTATCTAGCTAAAGCAAATTAGTTGGATACAACGACGTTAAGTTCATTTATTTGTACATCGTGAACTGGGCTTTAGTTAAATAATTTGATCTTTTGTTTTAGGATCACGCAAAAACCATTTGAGACACATGTCAAAATTATTAAATTTCTTGGCTAATCAGAAAGAGCAGGAAGCTTTGGACGTAGCACTTCTAAAGGATAAAGTCATAATAAGAGACTTTGTGAATAAACATAAACAACACGGAGTAAATAATATTTTAAATTTCTTATACATTTTAGAAAATTTAAGAATTATTTAACGAAATATAATAGCTTGTATGCAGTTCAGAATGAACAAAATTTTATTTATAGTAAATAATTATTTTTCTTGCGCAGATGTCAGCAGAAGGAATAAAAAACATAAGGGACGCATTGAAAAAGTTTATTAGCTTTTTGAGAACAGGCACCAACCTCCAAGTTGAAAGTACGTTAGATTATTTTCGTTTTTAGGAAATAATTTAAATACTTATTTCCAATTTGTTCTTAAACCCAGATTTCTACATGTACTTGTGCCATTTACACGATTGTTTCGTAACATGAAAAAAAGGTAACAGTTCTGCAATATCTCATCAAGTTGCGGCGAAGCGATTCAGGATGGCAACCGACGTGGAAGCATCTCGGCTCATAATTTACAATTTGGATTTTTTGGCACCAAAATTGAAAGATCAAAAGCTGAGTCATAAAAAAAAACCTGGAAGAAAAATACACGAAAGCAGATTTTGTAAATCTAACCAGGTAAGTGCAATACTAAGCTTTTATGGTATTTAGCTGATTTACTAATATTATATGTACATACTCCGCCCTATGCAATGCCCAAAGACCAGGAATCCCGGAAAATGCCACAGTTTTCGAGTATGAGAAGGGAAAATGGAACTAAGAAAATTCTCTATTCATTGTAAGGGTCCTGAAGCATAAAACAACGACAACTAGCTTGGGAACCCTTCCTATTGATAAAGAAATGAAAGATTTAATCGACTGGTGGGTAATGGTTTCTATAAGTGTTACTTTCAAATAAATTTTTGTAGGGAAATTAAGAAACAACGTTTAGGCAAAGAGTAAACACTGAGATTTTTTTAAAGCCGCGGATTCTTTTGACGGAAAGATATTTAATATGCGTTCTCGTCGCTTTTAAATCTAAATCACGTAACTTTGTAAACAAATCTTAAAATGTTACGTTGTTTTGTTTAAAAGCGACGTTATGTTGTTGTGAACTAAAATCATTTACATTTACTAGTATTATAACAATTTATATTAAAATTTGAAATATCTTATAGCTACCTGAAAACGATAAAAGATATGCCTTTCGCCTCGTTATGCAGGGAAATCCCGTGAACGTCTCTAATGAAATTTCTAGGTATATAATTAATGAAAAAGAAAACCTGATCGATGTCTACGTTCCTTTCAACGCCGTCATGGAAAATTTGGAATAATAAACTAGGAAAGGCGTCCGCATATATACAGGTATGTATACAAATATTTATTTATATTATATTTAATGGCTTTCAAGTAGATTTAAGTTAGTGGATTAAAATTCAGTTCAACATTTATGACTTGTTTGATTTCTGTAATAAAGTAATGTAAAATACTGTTCTTTTAAGGTGGAAAAAATATTCCTACGAGATGCTTCGGTATCACGGAAAGACGACAATGTCGCAAAAAGACTAATGGGATTTTCGTCACCATCAACTAGAGCCCTGCGCCGCCGCTAAACGCCGCCGCCGCCGAAAAATATTGTCGCGCTGAACGCGCCGCCGCCGGTTATACATAAAACGGCTTGCGCTGCCGCCGCCGATATCAAAACGGCGCGCCGCTGGTTGAACTTCTATTTATAATTGTTTTTAATTTCTGGCTCTTCTCATATTCAAATATGTTTCGCTAGGCAGAGCAAAGTAGCTGAGCCTGTTTTACTTAGGCTTTTTAGTATTTATTACAGATTTTGTGGTTTTTAAAACATATCCTGTGAATTTGTGAAATATTAGGTTTATTTCTTGCCCTCTATGTAGTTTTTTTTTATTTTCATTTCTTGCTAAGCCTCGTCTGCTTTATTTTCACGGAATACCATTAGGTTCCGCAATCTGCTCAGACTGTTCAGTGTCAAGTAATTGGAAGTAAAATTACAACTAAACTTATTACCATGGAGAACAGTATGCAATTAGGTGAAGATGACGAAACAGAATTTGATAATTACTTGAAAATCATATTCGATAAAGAGAAGAAAAGTGTTGTTTGGCGTTATTTCGGAACTCTAATGAAAAGAGATAAGGTAGTTGATACCAACAATAACTATTGCAATTTGTGTCTAAAACCAAAGGATGGCCTTAAAAGAAAACTGAAAAAATATAAAAGTAATGTCAGTACCAGTAACCTGATGACCCATTTAAGAGATGTTCATGATATTAAAGATACTATGAGTATGAAACAATCACCAGGAGGTATGGGAAGCTTAAAAAGGTTTTTTCAAGGTAAAAACGTACCCGAAAAATGTAAAAGCTCTAATCAAATGGCTACTGAAAATTCACTTAGTAAAAATATAACCATATGGTTCTGTAGAGATTTGATACCATTTCACGAAGTAGAGAAGCCTGGATTAGAGCTATTTTTCAAGCATTACAATATTCTTGGTGAAAGAGATAAACTTCCACATCCAAATACATTGTTAAGGTCTTTAGTGGTATTGCATGAAGAAGCAGTGCAAGTTGTAAAGGAAAGCCTGAATTATACCCCAAATTTAGTGTCGTTAACAACAGATGCTTGGACAGACAATTACAGACATCTACCGTACATGACCTTTACATTGCATTGGATTGAAAATAATTTCGAGAATAAAAGTGAAAATCTCCAAACAATATTTGTACCTCATCCGCACACTGGTGAGGTCATTTGTCAAGAAATAAAAAAGGTTTTAAAAGCTTATGGTTTAGAGAAGAAAGAGGTGATAGCTGTTACAGATGGTGGTGCAAATGTAGTTAAAGGCTGCGGGTTAGCTAACTTAGAACGAGTTTGGTGTTTGGCTCATCGTCTACATTTAGCTATAACTGAAAATGTATTAAAGAAGGGAAACATAGCTGGCCCAAAGAGAATTATTTTGAAATGTAGAGCAATTGTCAAGTCACTAACCTTCAAAACTGACTTACTAATGAAAGAATTTGAAGAAACCCAACAAGAAGAAATGGATCGAATAATGCTATTGGATTTCAATTCTTTAGAAGAAATTTTGACAGCTGCAGAAAGAATTAAAAAATTTTCATATGATGAAGAAATACATCAAGAAGTAGTTCAACAACCATTAGACTATTTTGATTCCAGAAGACAATTTTCAACTTTGAAAAAGGATGTCCCAACTCGGTGGAACAGTACAATAACTATGTTAGTTAGTGTCTTGAAAAATAAAGGCAAGCTGGTTACCATTATAATTTACTTTTATTTAATTTACAACTCCATATTATTTTTAAACACTTAAGACTCAGTAAGAAGAGCTCTAGAAAAACTGAGGAAATACGATTTAATTTTAACCGAAGAAGATCTTGAGGACATCAATGATATTGTGGTCTGTCTCCAACCATTTGAACAAGCAACTAAATTATTGAGTGGATCAAAATATGGAACGATTAACTTGTGTTTGTTGTTTAGGTAAGGAAATAAAAAATAATGGTAAATAAAATAAATAACTATTTATATATACATTATTTTTACAGGACTGAAATACTTAGTAGTTTAGAATTAAAAGGAGGTGACCATGACAGCTCTAGTTGTAAAGATCTTAAGGCAGCTCTAAAAGCGGCGGTTGAGAAACGATTCCCTGTGTCTGACATATACATTTGTGCTTCTTTAGTTGACCCATCTCTTAGATCATTAGGATGTATAGATGAATATCTGGATGAAAAACACCAATCAAAAGAGGCTTTTCTCTTAGAGAAGTGCGAAGAGTACGGTATTAAAGATGAACTACCTACATTTTTAGAAAATAGAGTAATGATCTCTAAATTAGTACCTTCAGTTTCCGAGGCTTCAGTAAGTATAACATATATATAACTGCATTTAAAGGGAATATAACCTCAGGTATTTGGTGTGGAACACAAACGTTTGCAGCTCTGGCCGCTCTTGCCTTTGGCTTTAGAAATGTTTGGCGCCACTGTACCGGATAATTTACAAAAATGAAGGGGTCTTCCGTAAATATTGCTTTGCAGGTTATATTCCCTTTAAAGAAAAACAATTTTTATAATTTGATTTCACTTTCTAGAGTGAGGAGTCTCATTGGAAAAAAATTAGATTAGAGCTAATTGGAAAACATTTAAATAAAAGTGGAAAAATAACCTCGAAGCCGAGATAAAAAGATATCTTTCTAGTCCCGATGAAAAATGTTTTGACTTACTAAAATGGTGGGAATCAATGAGAAATGTATACCCTAATTTAAGCCATTTAGCTAGATTGATTTTAAGTGTACCTGCAACAAGTACACCCTCTGAACAAGCGTTTAGTTCTGCAGGGTTACTTTTAAATGCAAAACGTTCTAGTCTTTCTCATTTAAATGTTAACCGAATATTATTCATACACGACAATTTCGAATTTTTGAAAGTTTCTTTAAGTTAAAATATATTCTAGTCATCAAAAAATTTTAATCTGTGATTTTTATCATAATATGATCTCCTGATTTCATCCTATATATAAGGTACACTTTAATTAGTTTAGTACATAAATCACAAATGTGCCCCTCGAGAGTCGAGTCTGAACATTTTAAAAAGTAAAACGTTCTGTAATCAGGATCTTATGTACGAAGTGCGATAATGTTTCCTAAATAAATGTTTCAATAAAAATCATTTAATGCGAATTTATAATCTATATTATAGACCACAGTCACCACACAGAAATATAACGTATCTATCATAAAAATAAATTCCAAGACAAACTTTACATAGAGACGCCGTCAAACGCCGCCGCCGCTGGATATTTTTCACGCGCCGTCCGTGCCGCCGCCGAAAGTTGAAACGCCGGCTTAAGCCACCGCCGCTTATCAATTTTGCACCAAACGCCGCCGCCGACTTATTTGCTATCGGCGCAGGGCTCTACCATCAACTTCATCGAAGCCGTCCGAACCGACACCAAGAGCTACTCCTCCAAAAAAAGGATTTTTTTAAAAAAGCGCTCGCTCGAAGCGGTTACGGAGACCGTAGCAACCAAGATCAAAAAATAGAGGACTTATTTATAAGGCGGACCTCGACCATTTAATAGACTTAGAGCAAAGAGCGTTGGCTGCGGCAGCGTCAATAAATATACGGATTCCGAACATTTACGTGTTCACGCGCATCATACTTGATTTGACCACCCCAGATGTACCAACTACATCTACTGAACGACCACCCGAAGAAATCAGAGATATTTGTGAACCTGCCGATATTTTTTGTGATAAAATTGAAGAACTTTCAGTTTTGAAAAACGCCCCAGTAAGTACACGGTATTCTTCAAAGTTTATCCACACGGACCTTCATTTATTAATTGCAGAAATTAATTAGGATTTATAAAATATATGGAAATCAATTATTTCAAAAAATTGGTATGAAATGGAACATCTCCATTCCTGCTCGTTATATACGAGATTTGAACAGTGGCGAAGAAGTGGAGGCGCTTCAGTATTTCCGAAGCAGAAACCTATGCACACAATTATCTGATGAAATCCAACGTCAAATTGACACGTTTATAGAACAGATAAGCAAGGCAATGGAAGAATTTCAGGATATCGGTAGTGGTTGGATAATTAATTGCATTCTGTTTTTGCAAGTGGATCTTATAAAGTACCGACCGCTTGTAGGTTGGCTCAAAGTGGTTCTTCCCCCTGCTCTCCGCATTTGTAAGGGAATCGTCAATAAAAAATCCCCGGATGAAAAGTGCTTTTTGTGGTGTATTCTCGCGAATCTTCACCCAGCTAAATACCACAGTGAAAAAGCTAATCAATATAAACCATTTGAAATGGAAATAGATGGTTCAAATATTACGTTTCCATTTTAAATTAAATCGTCTGAGCTGAAAAAATATTTAAAAAAAAAACTAAAAAACCCAATCTGTCAATTAATATCTTCGGTTGGGAAAAGAGTGAGGTTTTTCCTCTCCACATAAGTGATAGTAAAGTTTCAGAAATTCGAAAAATTGACCTGCTATATATTGTCTCCGAAAAAAAAACATCATTTTTGTTTGATTAGAAATTTGAGCAGATTGCTATGCAATATCACTATTACTAAACATAATGGCCAGATATACGTTTGCCGTTATTGTCTTCACCGTTTTAATGGAGTTAATTCCAAAGAAAACCACAAATAACGTATTATAAACTGTAATATAACACGGACCGCAACGCATTAAAATGCCTCTGAAACAACAAATTTTGAAATTTGACAAATTCGGATGGTTACAGAAAGTAAGTGGAGTCTTGGATTATTTTTTGAGAAATTATTTAATGAAGAATAATACTTTAGGTTCGTTACGTTATAATTGCCGACTTTGAAACAATTATCATGAAAATTAGGACTTGCTTTCTCGATTACATTTTATCATCTACGACCAAACTGGCGGAACACGAAGCATGAGTTTTAGCTACGTAGTCCTCGCCCCAGATAGTATTATGTCCTTATTTTTGGTTCCCTTGTAATAAATATTATCTTAGTTATATTAAATATTATATATTATATATTATATTGACTTTTAGGCACACCGATCGAACCTGTGACCTGTAGAGGAACAGATGCTATCGACGTGTTTTGGAGAGTCTTCTAGCGGAACAGGAAATCATTCTAGAGTTACTGAAGAAGAAAGTACCGATGGACCTCACAGCAACAGAAATTGAAGAGTGTTTGAAAGTTACTCATTGTTATGTTTGCTCCGAAATCCTGACATTTGCAGATCCGCCGGTCGAAGATAATTATCATTATTCAGGTAAATATAGTGATATTGTGCGTATGGTATACAGGGTGGCTTAGGTATTTGTGGCCAATAACTTCTATGGGATAGTATTATTCCACTGAAGATAGTTTTTTACTACTATCTTGTTAAGGTATTAAACTAAAATATATATATTCGTATCCGTAGATTCTGATCCAGATCCAGTGTCCGGTACATTTCCTTCTTGGTTAAAATAATCAGCTAGGCTAATACCCAAGGCACCACCTTAGGCCTAAGTCATCGAGCAACTTTTCAAGCCTTTAATTCAGGTGGCCGGGTTACAATGCGTAGGAGGGTGGTGGCAAGCCCTGCAAGCCAACAGCTCCCTAAACTAACTATGGCCGTTAACCTCAAGTTTTTATGGACAGGGAAACCGAAGATCTCGAGGGAAAACCCCTTAAACCAGTGGGGAGATAACTTGCAAACTCAACGCAGAAGGAGTTGTTCCGAGTTTTCACCTAGTGCCACAAGCTGGGATCGAACCCGGCTCCTGTTGCTGCGAGGTGAAAGTGCTAACCACTCCGCCACCCCACCAATGTTAAATGAAGGGGTCATCCATACATCAATTGTTTTGTAACTTCGAAACGGTGGCCCAAATCGAAAAAAATGCCATAGAACATATAAGTCGTAAAATAATCTGTCTTTTTCAAGGCACAATCATAGCTATTGCCCGAAAAAAAATCATCTACTCGTACAAAAAATTTACCTTTAAGAAAAATAACAATTACTGGTTTGCGGGATAAATAAGCCACGGCAAGGAAATTTACAATAATTTCTTTGAATTGACCTTTCTGTTGGTGAATTTTCGAAGAAGCTAAACTCCTTATTTCTCCCGCAAACCAGTAATTGTTATTTTTCTTAAATGTACTTTTTTACCAGATAGTAGGAAAACAATATTTTCAGTTGATCAAAATAAAATGGAGCTAAACCCCTGTGACAACAGAAAATATATTTTGGGGGACGGTATTCGAACTTTGTCGTACGCTCATTACTGGATTAATGTTTTGAAAAATGCATGTTTATAAATGTTTGAATAAACCGCTCGACGACCCTCGCTTAAACTTCCGAGTTCGTAGCGAATAAATCTACTTCTCGTGATTTTAACACAGATAGAACGTTTTGACAGACAAATTCATTACCATGATCACTCTGGATCCGTTTCGGTTTTCTTCCTTGAGCTAAAATCTTTTACGACGCGCTCACTATCTCACGTACAGTGTAGCCGTTGCCGCCGATGGCGCCGTGTCGCACATACCTCTTCAACGCTTATAGCTAGAAAAGTCAATGATATCTCGTTCGAATGTACATACATTACCATTGATAGCCTTTCATAAAGTTTTCAAATCGGAGCCCAAGAAGTTGGGCATTTGCCCGATTTACCGTTTTCGGTAGTTTGGCTTTGTGTGGTTGATATTTTGTTAAAAATGAAGTCCAGTAACGTGAAAAAAATATTATTGGATAGGTTAGGATTCAGTGGAACTACAACTTCGGTTATATCAGTAAATATTAAATTTAAGTATAGTTTTCGGGGTTATTTACGGGACCCCAATGTTCGTGGTTTTACATTTCCGCCTGAAAGTCGACATAATGTTCGTTAATTTAAATCCGATTTTCATGAGTTATATTTTTGAATAGCTGTTGTTTCCATAGCAATTGCAATTACGTTGCTTAATTTTAATTCTAAGTAAGGTTTTTTGGGCAGCGTATATGGACCCCCTCAACTTCCAACATTGGAAATACGTGTGCTTATAGAGACTTTACGCGAATTTCACTCTGGCAAGTAGTAGGAAAATGTATGTTCTGGCCCAAGATAAGACCCTTGGAGTCATTGGAGCCGTTGGAGCCATTGGAGAAGTTGGAACCGCCAAAAAATTTCGAGCTTACATATCCTAGGGTTAACGGCCATTTTCCGTAGATTAAATTTTGAAGCATAGAAAAACAAATCGGGGGAGTCTAATGACGTTGCGATACGTTATCACGGCCGTTGGAGCCATTGGAACCGTTAAAAAGTTTCGAGCTTACCTATCCTAGGGTTAACGGTAATTTTCCGTAGTTTAAATTTTAAAGCATAGAAAAACAAATCGGGGGAGTCTAATGACGTTGTGATACGTTATTCCCATTGGGAAGTCCGATGACGTTGTTATAGGACATCTCTACTGATCTTTAATCTGATAAACTTGAAGGAATAAAATATTTCCAATAGAGAAAGACGAATTTGGGGAAGTCAGATGACGTTAAGATAGGATATCTCTACTGATATTTAACATAGTAAATTTGAAGGGGGAAACTATTTACAATCGAGAAATCAAATTTGAGAAAAGGATATCTTTATCGATCTTAAGTCTGATAATTTGATGGGTAAAAAACATATTTAAAGACATTGCGATACGTTATCTATATCGAGTTCGTCTTATCTCCAGTGTAGCAATTGTTGACTTTCTTTACCAAACCATCTCGGTTCCTTTATCACTTTCGAAAGAGGTTTTATAATGATGATAAATATAGTTCGTGTTTGGGTTCCCAACATGGATTTTAACCTTTGTATGTTGACTCAATATCCGGACTTGTCCTTTCTCTTAAGTATAAATATGGGTATCATTAATCGAAAAATATCCATTCTCGATCTGAGAGTTCTCCTGAAATTTTCAATAATCTTCTGCTGGAAATATTGTTCCCTTAAACATATTTCGTTTCATCATGTTCCTTTGCGATCAGTGCGGGTCAACCTTCACCATCAAGAAGAATCTCCTACGCCATGTGCGAGAAAAGCATGGGAACCAGTCATTTCCGTGCCATGTTTGTGGCATAAAATTTACAAGGTGGGATACATGTTCAGCGCATATGAAGAAGCATTGGCCTGCAACCGATGTACCTAACAGTGTCATCTCTCCCTTCAACGCTCCCGCCCAGGGATCCGCCGGAATCACCGCCCAAGGATCCGCCGGAACCTCCGCCCAAGAATCCGCCGAAACCTCCGCCCAGGAAGCCGCCGGAACCTCCACCCAGGGAGCCGCCACCGAAACCTCCGCCCAGGGAGCCGCCGGAATGTTCCATCAAACGCTTTCTAACTCGGTATCACTTCCCAATAAACGATCTAACGAAGGCTTGCCACCTGCCCAAACGAAAAAACATAAACCCGTTTTGGATCAGAAAAGACAATTGGAGCATGCAGCTGACGATCCAATGGATAATTTAGAAAATCAAAATTTTCTACAAATCTTGAATAGCCAAAATGATCTTGGTATTCAGGAACACATGGAAAAGTGGGAAGAAGATCATCTACCACCCAACGACGGAAACCCAGGACCCGAAGTTGAACTTGGAGCCGACGGGGATCAGCAAAACATCAATCTTCAACCTCTTGACCAACTTGAAGAAATCTACGCTCTCGATGGTGCGGTTGTCGCAGTACGGTTCACACCCAGTCATGTGGAAACAGACCCTGATCTGTTTTTAAACCAACATAGGCAACTAATTTTAAATTATCTTGTAAGTAAATTGCAAGGAAAAAAGGTATTAAGTGGTATTTAACGGTCCGTTGCTAGGTATACGCGTCCGCTCGCGAATGAAAACGGTATAGCGGAAGTGTTTCCATATTTTCGAGGCTATACTCATTCTACGTTAAGCGCGGATGTGTAAGACACGCAAATAATCGAATTTTTTTTTAAAATTACCCAGTCAATGGCCGAGTACGAGAACCAGGGCTCTAGCTGGACCCTAGATCGTATTCTATTTTTTCAAATTAACGTCATTGCTTATTTACCTTTGTTCGGTGGGAGCTATATTAAACTTCCACAGAAACTAGCTGCCAAAAAAGCTGTATTGAACGTTGATAATGGTCCATAAATGTTTTATTTGGTCCATACTCGCAAAGCTTCACCCGAAACCTAACAACCCGCAGCGGGTAGATCATTACAGGCTCTACGAAACTGAACTTGATATGTGTGAAATAGTTTTTCCATTTTAATTGACTTGGCCCTTGCAACTCTTAACAATGTAAAATCAAATGATAAACAATAAACGAACTTGAACGAACCACCGCGCCCACATCGTGGAATGTGCCAAACACGGTCCCCAAAAAATATCTATGCCAGAAAAGGAACCCATTTTGCGGTTCAAAAAATATGGGTGGTGTCAAAAAGTGAGTTTAAATATTTTTGCTATATTTCATTAATTGGTCTCATATTTCCAAGTTTTTAACCTACAGGTTCCATATGTAATTTTTGCCGACTTCGAGTCTCTCTTTACCAAAATATCAACCTGCATGCCGGATGAAACCCTTTCCTCCACAACCGCTTTATCGAACCAAATATCCTGTGGTTTTAGTTTCGGGGTAGTTGACCCAGATGGTATAAATAAATATAACATAATTTTTGCAGTGGACTTTTCTAACAGTCTTTTCTACAACAGGGAAATCTGAAAAACCGGTAACGTACAGAGGGAAAAATGCAGCATAAACGTTTCTGCAAT
The DNA here is from genome assembly GCF_980474605.1 of Leiobunum rupestre. Taxonomy (NCBI): domain Eukaryota; kingdom Metazoa; phylum Arthropoda; class Arachnida; order Opiliones; family Sclerosomatidae; genus Leiobunum; species Leiobunum rupestre. The sequence continues at coordinate 53,058,377 of NC_143394.1, read as the reverse complement.
TTCTGCAAATCGAGGAAAAAATCATTTGGCAGAAGATCAAGAAGAACACACCTATGAGTTTATCCGCATCTGAAGAGGAAGAATTCCAATCAGCGCTTTCATGTTACGTCTGTCTAGCCCCATTTTCAGAAACTGATTTTAAAGTGCGTGATCATGATCACTATAGTGGAAAGTTTCGAGGCCCTTGTCATAACAGCTGCAATTTGAAGATGAAGCCGCCTAGCCATATTCCCGTTTTTCTACATAACCTTTCAAAATACGATGCACACCTGATCATACAAAGTAATGGTCTTATCAAGGACAAGGAGATTGGATGTGTTCCTTCAAATACCGAGAACTATATATCGTTCTCTTTGGGAAAGTTGCGTTTCGTAGACTCTCTTCGTTTCTTACCGGCATCCCTGGATACATTGGTTGGGAATTTAGCTAAAGGAGGTGTGGAAAACTTTCCAATTTTGAGTTCCAACTATACGCCGGATGAAGTTACTCTTCTGCTAAGAAAGGGTGTGTACCCGTATGAGTTTATGGATTCCGAAGAAAAGTTCGAGATGAAGAAACTACCGTGCAAAGAAGAGTTCTAAAGCGCTCTGATTGGGACCACATAAGCGATGCTGAGTATGAACATGCCCAGAAGATATGGCGAATCTTCAAAATTCAGAATCTCGGTAAATATTTAACTACACTCCCACCATAAGTCTATATATAATTTATATTTTACTATACACAGGTGAATTTCATGACCTCTACGTGACTGTAGATGCGCTACAATTGGCTGATGTCTTTGAGAAATTCAGATCGACGTGTATGACTTTCTACAAACTTAGATAGCGCTCACGCGTATACAGGCCCGGGATTAACATGGGAAAGTTCACTTTTCATGAGCAAAGTGGAGTTTGACCTGCTTCTATGTCCCGATATGCATCTCATGATTGAGCGTGGGATACGGGGTGGGGTATCGGTTATTAGCCACCGGTTCGCTAAGACTAACAATCAATACCTCCCAGAGAGTTTTGATCCGGAAAAACCCAGCACCTTCATTACATACCTAGGTAAGATTTTAATTAAATTTGTAGTTTTTCAAAGTACTGATAGTCATTTTCCTTAAGACTGTAATAATCTATACGGCACTGTGATGAACGACGCTATGCCTTGTTGCTGGATTTTTTCCATTATCTTGTATTTTAATGTTTTGAATAAAATTTTTATATCAAGTTTGGCTTTTTAAATTATTTGTTCAGAATACGATATCCAATGAACGTCCTAGTTTCATCCCTATTGAACCATGATTGAACCAAATTAAAGGCCTAAAGACATCTCTAGGTTTTATAGAAAGACATCCAGGGGACGACCGCCGTAATCGCCGCTGGACGTCCGAAAACTCGTCCCCGGGACGTACTACGGCTATAGACAAACCGGACATTTGGACGTCCTTTAACGTCCAACCGACGTCAACCCCGGATTTGGGGATGTCCTACGGACGAAGGCAAGCTCCGAGAGTGACGTCTATCGGATGTCCACAGGACGTGTTTGTGTTTGCTGGGTAGATAAGCTCGAAACTTTTTAATGGCTCCAACGGCCGTGATAACGTATCTCAACGTCATTAGACTTCCCCGATTTGTTTTTCTATGCTTCAAATTTTTATCAACGGAAAATGGCCGTTAACCCTAGGATAGGTAAGCTCGAAAATTTTTGGGCGGCTCCAACGGCTCCAATAGTTTTATCTTGGGCCAGAACATACATTTTCCTACTACTCTGGCATTTTTCAAGGCCTTTCTAATATGGCCCAAAGTAACAAATAAGTGTGACACTTATTGGAGTAATACGCGATACTTACAACGTATGACCTGGACTAACAAATAAGTGTGACACTTACCGGAGGCCGTTCTAATATGACCAAAAGTAACAAATAAGTGTGACACTTATCGGAGCAGTACGTGATGCTTGCAACGTATGACCTGAAGTAACGAAGAAGTGTGAGAGTTATCGGAGCAGTACGCGATGCTTGCAACGTATGACCACAAGTAACAAATAAGTGTGATCTAATTAAAAAATAAGAAAGACACTGATCGAAGGAATCTTCGATGCTTTCAAAGTATGACTAAAAGTAACCAATAAGTGTAAATACAATTATGTGTGGCCGTGGATATATATTGGTTGTGATACCGGCGTTGCAGGTTGCTGTGAATAGCTCAAGAGTTTAAATTATCTTTGCTCGGACCTACTTTAAAATTGTAAAATATCACAAAATTATTATAATATTTAAAGAGAATAATAATAAATGAAATCAAAGTAGCTATACGGAACGATATTTATGCCCGCGTGACAGGCACGACGGATATCAAAACAAACGACTGCGCGCGCATCCGATGGTGTTCCTGTTTTCTATAGTAGCGACCTGCTAGTGTGCGATTCGCCGAAAATGAAGCCAACGTCAGCGCCAGCGTTCTTTCGCGCTGACGTGTTTTGAAAAAAATTGATATCCGGCGCCAGCGTCAACTTAAAGAATTTTTTTTTCCAGTGTGCGGCGGGCTTTAGGGAACGAAGTCGAAGGGTTGGCAAAACCACCGTGTGACGGTGAGCGTTAACGGTAGGGTTTGGTTTGGATTGTTTTTTTTTCGTTAACGCTCACCGTCGCGACAGTTTTAAATCGGTTTTGATTGGATATTTAGTTACTGTAATGTTGATGTGTAGGGTGTGATTGTTGAGTTTGTGTTATGACGGTTGTGGGTCTTGAGTTTGTTGTGTTTGTGTTTTGACGGTCGTGGGTTTTGAGTTTGTTGTGTTTGTACGGGCGTTTTCTCTTCAACTTCTTCTAATTGACTTTTGGGACGGACAGAGGTGCTGAGTGTTATAGCAGCCTCTCAACGTCCAATGGTAGGGTTCCCACCAATTGTTCACGGTATTCGTCTTAGTGTCACTTTGTGATTTAATGGCGCCGGCCGGGAATCGAACTCTAACAACTGAGCCACCGACGCTTGCTAAGCTATGGTATTTTTCTAAAACAGCTTTGACGAATGTCCTTTACGAAGCTATAACGTTAGGTACTATAATTTATTCTATAAATTATATTAATCTTATATTTAATTAAATATTTAATTAAATATTTATAAATTACATTAATCTTATATTTAATTAAATATTTATAAATTATATTAATCTTATATTTAATTAAATATTTATAAATTATATTAATCTTATATTTATTTAAATATTTATAAATTATATTAATCAATTCAATTCAATTTTAAATTCAATTCAATTTTATTAAAACATGAGATTAAAATTGAGAATTACAATGGTTTTGAGGGGCCAAGTCATCTTGCGACTTATAGGCCCCAAATTTTGGTAGTAACAAGTAAATTATCATATAAAAAAAGAAAGGGAAAAAATAACAAATAAGTAAAAATATACAAATGTAAATATAATAAAACATACAAAAAATTGTTTTAGTTATCATTCTCAAGTATGAGAGTTTTTAAGGTACTCTTAAGGGTGTATTTAAAAGTACAATTCATTAATTTAGTATGAACGAGATTATATTTTTTACAACTATTATAAAAAAAGCGAATTCAGTTTTTTAGTTGTTTTACACAGGGGAGTAACCAAGGCATTATTACCGCTCCGAGAGTGGGTTTTGGTAACTTTTTCAAATAATATATTTTCTATAGGGCCGTGAATGTTGTTATAAATAAATTTTAGAGAGAAATAATCAATTATCTGAGTTATTTTGAGGAAAGAGTAATTCTTGAACATCAAATTAGTAGAAGCAATCCATTCGGCGTTAAAAATTATTTCTAATAGCTTGTTTTTGAATGATTTGGAGACGATTCAAGTTATGTTGGGAAGTGTTGCCCAAACATGTACTCCATAAATAATGTACGGGTATAATAGAGCGAAGTAAATTTCCATAAGGATTTTCCGCGGAAATAACAGCTTACATTGATATAGCTTATAGCATGCGGAATTAATTATTTTAGCGATATCACTAGTATGTTTGTCAAAAGATAATCTGTTATCGAACCAAACACCGAGATATTTATCAGAGGATACTTGATTAATAATACTTGTACCAATTTCTATTGTACATAAGTCATTATTGATAATTTTTTTGACATTTCTAAAAATAATGTATTCGGTTTTAGAGATTTAATTTTAGGTCATTGTCAGAGAGCCAATTATTGATAATATTCAGGGTTTTATTGGCAGTAGCTATTGCGGTTTTAAGATCAAAGTGGGTTAAAATACAAATTGTGTCGTCGGCGTACAAATAAAGGCCTTCTAGTACTTTTTCGGTTAGGTCGTTTATATATAGATTTAAAAAAGTGGAGATAAGATCGAGCCCTGTGGAACACCAATTTTAATGTAACTGAAGTCGGATTTTAGGTTATTGATTTTAGTGCAGCATTGCCTTTTAGACAGGTAACTCTTAATCCAGCAGAGACCAATACCTCTAATACCCATTTATCTAATTTCTGGATTAACCGTGTGTGAGGAACACTGTCAAACGCTTTCTCTAAATCTAAGAAGAGACCAATGCAATATAAGCCCTTGTCAAGGGCGTTTAGTATTTCTTTGTAAATCTTGGCGATAGCTAGGTCGGTTCCAGTACCTATTCTGAAGCCGAATTGACGCGTCGATAATAGGTCATGTTTGTCACAAAAAGAGTTGAGTCACTTACAAAACCACTTATCAAAGATTTTGGCCAGTGTGGATAACACCGATATTGCACGGTAGTTTCCCAAGCTATTACAATCACCTTTCTTATGAATAGGGGTAATATAAGCTTTTTTTAAATTTGTGGGGTAAGTACCATTAGAGAAAGACAAGTTTATAATGAATACAAGGGGTAAGACAATTAGTTCGGCAATATATTTTAGAGGTTTCGGGTGAATACCATCTACACCTGGGGCAGAGTTAACAGGAATAGAATTAATAATTTCCCGGACTTCATCAGGGGTGACGTTATGTAATGCAAAAGTTGAGTTATTTTTCCTACAGTCAATAGGTGAATTTAGACTGATGTTAGCAGAAGTAAAATGATTGTTGAATTCATTGGGGGATATATTATCAGGAATCAAGCTTGACGTTTGAGACCTAGCGGTTACCTGATTTATTACACGCCACTTTTCTTTTTGATTTTGTGCACTTACGAATTTTTTGTGAATAAACGTACTTCTGGAGTTTCTAACAAAAGTTACGAAATGAATTATAATTAGCAATGTTATCTATTGTCGGACGTTTTATAGCAATTTTATGCAATTTGTGTTTGTTTTTATAATAGTTTTTAAATCATCGTTTATCCAGGAGTCTGAGTTTCGTTTTATACATTTAAATTTAAAGATTTTATTGTGAAGTTGAGAAAGCTGTTCTTCGAAGCATTCATATGCCAGATTTACATCAGTCATTTTAAAGAGGTTGTCCCATTTAATTTTTGAGAATGCATTTTTAAATTTATCTAGGTTTTTGGCGCAATAGTCTCTGACTTCAAAAGTGATCTCTTTCGGGGGTACAGTAGTGAGATTTAGCAAAATGGGAAAGTGATCAGATACATCGAAATTTTCAATAACAGTAACGTCGAGATTCAAATTTGTGAATACATTATCAATACACTTGGCAGTAGTACCCGTAACGCGAGTTGGAGTATAAACTAATCTATCTAGACAAATCAGTAACTGAAGTAGAGCAGGGAGTATTTATATTGAAGTCTAAATTAAAGTCACCGCCTATAATTTTTTTAGCGTTATAATTACCAATTTTATTGACGATTGTGTCACAATGTGTTAAAAAATCTTCAACGTTGGCGGTGTGTGGTCAATAGATAATAATAATAGTTTCATTTGAGGGGTAAACCCTAATTGCATAACTTTCGATATTATTATTAAAAAAGCAGAGATCTTTTAAGATAGTGAATTTAGTTTTGTTACTAAGGTAAAAACCTACGCCCCCACCCCTTCTGTTGCCAATACCCGAGAAGGTGTAGTTTGGAAGAAAAACATAATTATTTAAAAACCAAGTTTCCGAGATAGCGTAAATATCAACAGGATCGTCATCAAACTGGGCCACTAATTGGAGGAGACTACAGTTCGCACGGCGTATATTTGAGTATACGATTTTCATAAGGCAAAAGCGTTAATAATCATTAGTACTATTTCAAAGATAATATGTTAGGCTTTTTGTTCTACATAGCCACTAGATTCATTAAAGTAATAGAGATTCTCTTGGAATTCAACTACGAAATTTGTTTTAAATTTGACGTGGTCCTTACCCTTTTCTTTAATGAAGTTACGTAGATGGAATCTAGCATTATCCTGACGAACCGTGAAGTCGTGTGATATAAATATCTTGGAGCCCCTTAACTTGTAACTATTCTGCATAATTGTTAGTTTATCTTGTGAATTCTCGAGTTTAAGGACTATCCGACGATTTTCACCTCTTCGGAAAATTAGATGGGGAGATATTGTAATATTTATATTAAGTAGTTCTTTAAAAATGGTAGAGACGTCCCTAGCTAGTTTGTTTCTGTCCTTGCCCGCCGTTTCAGGTAGGCCGGAGATCAGATTATTATTTTTACGCCTCTCGATTTCAAGTAGGTCGATTTGGTTTTTTAAATCCGATATTTCTTTATTTTTAGCGGCAAATTTTTGATCTGCAGTCGACATAAAATTAGCGGCAGTGAGTTCTAGGGAGTCTACTTTATCGGACATATCTTCTAAGGAAGCTAATTTTGAATCGTGATTGTTGATAGTCTTACACATGGAGTTTATTTTATGGTTTGTATCTTCGAGAGATTTGCTGATAGATTCAAATTTCTCCAAAATACATTCCCTGTCTGTTTTAGCTTCGGATCTGACCTTTTCGAATTCCGTTTTATTTTCTGAGCGCATTAGTTGGAACTCTCTTAAAATAGTGTGTAGTTCCGACATGTTGCAATGTATGTGAGAGCACCAGTGAGATTGTAATTGAGAAAAAAAATAAAAAGTACTGTAATACCTGTAAGACACAAGAGAGTTAGAGCATACTGATATTCACTGGCGCTCTAAAGGCGGTATCAGAAAACTGTTGTAAATAAGTGCTCGGATGTAGATCGGATGACGTAGTGTGGTAGTTTTTTTCCTTTTCTCTTTATTTTTCTATATTTTTTAATTCCTTTCACAGGCGTAGCAGGAAGGTAAAAAAAGAAGTACTCGCAGAGCTGATCCGCTGGATTTGTCACCTGTCCGGGCTAGGGGGACGCTGGCGTAGGGCACTATGATGATAGGCCTCCGGTGGTATGGTCTATGTTACTAGGTACACCGGGCTATAAATTCTGACATACTGCCTTAGCCGCCTTATTCCCGATGCTGACAGCGACAGCGTTACTGACGCTGTTCCGATTAACGCTCTGGTCGACCTCACCGATGTGGCAGCCTTGCAGAAAGCCGATCCGGCATACGGTCCCATCGTCACTTATTTGGACAACCCGACTCTACCAGCCACGATAACGACCCAACGCCAAGCTTCGAAGTATCTCATGACCAACGGTATTCTCTATCGCAAAGCCCAAAAGCGACCCCTACTCGCCATTCCTATCTCCCTACGCTCCGACGTACTACGAGCTGCTCACGACCACCCTGCCGCAGCCCACAGGGGATTCTTCGAAACATTTCGCCGCCTATCCGAACGGTATTTTTGGCCGAACTTGCAGAAATCCGTCGAGAAATATATCCGGACGTGCTCCTTATGCCAAAGCAGGAAGACCCCCACTACTGGACCTCTGGGGAAACTTCAGTCACTCGCATGCCCAGAGAGACCGTTTGACAGAGTCCATATGGACTTTTTGGGCCTGTTTCCACAGTCACGCCAGGGGAACACGTATATTCTAGTATGCACAGATTACCTGACGAAGTGGGCGGAAATCAAAGCCGTTCCCGAAGTCACGGCCGCTGAAGCTGCTACATTTTTCATCGACCAAGTTGTCTTTCTCCACGGGGCACCGCAAGAACTACTGACCGACAGAGGCGTACAATTCATGGCGCATATGACACCAGAGATCCTCAAGGAGATTGGAACGCACCACGTCCGCACAACCACTTATCATCCTCAAACTAACGGCCTTACCGAGCGGCTCAATAAAACCCTGGCGGACATGCTATCGATGTACGTCAATGAAGACCACAGGAACTGGGACGATGTCATTCCGGGAGTGACATTCGCATACAATACGGCAGTGCAAGAATCAACCAGAGCCAGCCCATTCTCCCTGTTATATGGCCGAGATCCGTTCACCCCTCTCGATCGCACCCTGCCAGTGGCTGACGTAATTGACAATGACGATACTACGATCGACGAAGCCCGTGACGTCGCTAGAGCAAACATCACAACAGCCCAACTGCGCCAAGCTAAGCATTACGATGACCGCCGCCACGACGATGCGTCTACATTAAAAAGCCGACACGGAAATGAGGCCGTTCTGAGAAACTCCTGCACCAGTTTCATGGTCCATTTCAAATAATCCGGCGCATAGGACCTGTAACATTCGCTGTTCCCACTAAGCCAGGTCGAAAGCGCCACACCGAGACCGTCCACGTCGCTCTCATGAAGCCGGCCTACCGCCGAGACGTCAAGAGCCCCGGGTCGGGTCTTTCAGAGAGAGGGAGCTATGTAACGTCCCCCAAAGAAACACAGCCCGACCATCCAAATTCTCAAACAGAGAGAGGATTGTGCGACACTTCTCTCTATGAGGTCCGCGCTCCGAATATAAATAGAGGGACTGCAGCCGAGAGAGGTCAGACGCACTCCAGTCTCAGACCTAGTCGCGTCGCTCACGGAGCCGCTCTACGTCAGCGACCAGAACTATTTGACTGCTCTACGCAGCCAGCCGCCGACCCAGACGTACAGCCGACCACCGATCCAGACGTACAGCCAACCACCGATCCAGACGTAAAGCCGACCGCCGATCCAGACGTACAGCTGCCAGCGGATCAACCCGTTCGACGTGCCCGCTACAGTCCAAATTATCGCGACATTTAACCTGTTAATAGACTGAATAAACACCTTTGGCTTTGGAACCAAACGACTTGTTTCAATTTACCATCGTATTTCTATTTTTATACAGGATGTTTTTTGGGTTGAAAAAGTGATTTTTTCCAAAAACTATGTATCTAAATCAAAAAATATTTTCACGTTTTTTGAAAATTTAAATTTTAACCGCTAGGTTCGATAAGAAAATTGTCAATGAGAAATTTGTAGAGCGTCAACGAACACGTACAAATAGCGTTGACGCGAAAAAAATGGACGTCTTTTTCACTGACAAAATACGACTGGAAAAAGTGACAAGTTGGGCAAGCTAAAATAACTTTTTTTGAATTCCATTGAGAGAGTAGTGTAACTTTATGAAAGTCAAAAATTTGTTAATCTGGTGTTTAATGCAATTTGGCTTGCAGTAAAACTCGCATTTGAGAAATTTTACATAGGCATAAGTACCATCCTTACAGAGCAATGCTTCACCACGGTTTACGAGATGGAGACGCTCAACAGCGGCTGGATTTTGGCAACTGGCTGCTAATTTCCTGGCACGACGACCCACAATTCCTCCGCAACGTGCTTTTCTCGGATGAATCCTCGTTTGCAAGAGACGGCCCTTGCAATCACCAAAATAATCATGTTTGGAAAAACACAAATCCACATTGGCGATATGAACACCGTCACCAATTTTAATTTGGGCCCTTGAATGTTTGGATTGGTCTTGTTGGAACCGGTTACTTGGTACGCAAAATCTAAATGGCCAGAGTTATTTAGATTTCTCGAGAAATGAGCTAGAACAACTTGACGAACTGCCGTTAGCGCAACGAGCAAGACTGTGGTTTCAGCAGACGGTGCCCACCTCATTACCACAGAGCCGTGAGAGATTACCTAAACAACGAATTTCCACAACTATGGATAGGGAGAAACGGCCCCGTACACTGGCCAGCAAGGTCAGCCGATCTGACTCCGTTGGATTTCTTTCTTTGGGGCTTCGGAAAGGACAAGGTGTACGCCACTCCGGTTGACACCCTTGAAGAGCTCCGTCAACGAACTGTAAGCGCTTGCCGGGAAGTAGCCCCGGAAATGATTCAAGCCGCCTTCGACAATATGATTGTTCGCGCCCAAGCCTGCATCGCAGCCGAAGGTGGTAATTTCGACACGTACTTATAAATTTGGTTAGTAAGTAGATAAATAAAATGTCTCTTTGTTTTTTCAAAAAATTCGCATTTTTCATCCTACGAAATTATATCGTGTAAAACCTTCTACGCCATTGTCTCCTTGATTTTTCAGCGGTGTGTATTGCATTAAACACCAGATTAACAAATTTCTGACTTTCTTACTCTCCCAATGGAATTCAAAAAAAAGTTATTTTAGCTTGCCCAACTTGTCACTTTTTCAAGTATTATTTTATCAGTTAAAATATTTTTGTTTCGCACCAACGCTATTTTTACGTTTTCGGTGACGCTCTACAATTTAAATTTTCAAAAAACGTGAAAATATGTTTCGATTTAGATGCTATTTTGGTAGAAAGTGTCCGCTGGCATGTATAATGTACAGTACAAATTTCAAGTTTCTAGAAAACATATTTTTTGAAAAAAAAAAACCTTTTGGATCTCTTTAGCGTAAAGCTGTCTAACAGTAAATTCGTATGATTTTCAGGCAAATACGTATAATTTTCCTCTGTATAGTTTCAAGAGGCTGAATAATGGAAATATATGTACCTCCCCAATTCAATATACCATATTAAAGTACAGACTGAATTAGGGTATAGTATACTACTCGCAACAAATTATTATAAAGTTACATAATTGATAAAATTTATACAAGTATCCTCTAAGTTTTCTAACTAGAGTGTTAAAATGGTATTTCCATTTTAGAGAACAATATATTATAACACCTAAATTTCGTATTTGATGCACTTCTTTCAATTTTAAACAGATGTTAGTTTCATGGATTACAATCTCATGATTATTATGGTTTACAGCACCAATTGATAATCAAATATATTTTGTCTTGTTTTTGTTTAAGTTTAACAAATTCATATCTAATATTCTGTGCATACGTGATATACTTCACTGAGCGTTATTAAATGATTGAAATGAGTCACCTTCAAATAAAACCGCAGTATCATCAGCAAAAGAAACCAATGAACCAAGGAAATTTATACCACAAATATCGTTCATATTTATCAGAAACAATATGGGACCCAATACCGTACCTTGGGGAATACCATAAGATAAAAGCTTATAGTATCAGATATTTTTACAACTATTTATCTATGATTTAAGTACTTTTGAAACAACTTCAAAGCAATTACTCTTGCACCTGCTTTCTCTAGTTTTTTAATAGTATTGGGTGCGAAACCGTGTCCAAATGCTTTTTTTAGGTCCAGAAAAATACCAATGACTTTTTTACTTTTATCTAAGGAGTTATAAAAATAATTTGTTACTTCAAGTAAAGCATCATTTGTGCATGAGTTCTTCCTAAAGCCAAACTGGTTTTTTGAACAAAACATAGTTCTTTAGGTGTTAACTGTTTTTTAATAATTTTTCAACAATTTTAGATGTATTACTTAAAAGAGATATTGCCTTTATTTCCATAACATTTCAACACTAGACATTTAGTCACATATTCGGCTTTGTGAAACGGGCCAAGACCCGGAATTCCCGATACCTTAACCATAAAGGTATACGAAATGGGTAAGTTTGATCAAGAACGAGCTTCTTCTATTATAAGAGTTTTAAAGCACAAAACCACAACCACAAATCCCGGAGTATTACAATCGATTAAAAATTCAAGGACGTCTTTGACATAAATAGACTATAGTTGTTTGAGGGGGGAATTGGAATATTAGTTTGAGCGGGAATAATAATAAATAGATTTATTAGTCAGGCTGTTACAATTGATTATATATATATATATATATATATATATATATATATATATATATATATATATGTATATATATATATATATATATATTGTTCATAATTTACGACAATTTAATCATTACCACAATATAAGCCTAAAACTCTAAATGTGAGGCTCGGTTAAAAAGTTAGTACATAACTAAGAATACAAAATCATTAGATTAAAAACAAATTACAAATTACGCGCGGTTTTCCGCTACAATATATTTTTTACTCATGGGACAGTTTTATTTCATTTAAACATATTTACGTTTTTTTTACTTATTTGATCCACATAAGAATTTTTAAAACTTAAATTAGAAAATTGTGGATAGTCAACATTTCCGATTTAGACGTTACATTGCCCGAAAACCATTTTAAAAAGGAGCTGATATCTTGAACCCCCAATAGAACGGAGGCCCCCTAACACTTTTTTTACGGTTGGGTGTGTCAATCATCGCGGCGGGATACTTTTGAAATAAAGAGACGGTGGATAAAAGTTAAGATTATTTATTTACCAAATGGTGTTTTTAAATAAAATTTGATAGGCCTTGCAAACAAAGTACTATATTTCTTCTCGAGATCCCAAATTGTTTAAGTCATTCAAATTAATAGTATGATATTAAAGAACCGTTTAATATCAATCCAAATATTTATTTCGTTTTAACTATACAGGATCGAGTACTTTTCCTACATTATAAGTAATCCGTTGAAAATGCGCCTTGTTTATAATATCATAATTTCTTCGGTCTTCTGGCTGTATATATAACGTGACGTAGATTGTATCAAAGCGTACTTTTTTCGATTTCTGAAAGGACATGTTTTACGAATAATTCCATGAGATCGTAAAGCGTGCTTCTTTTAACTTTAAATGTTAACGTTTCATCGCTAAATTTTTCGTTTGGTGATATATCTCCATTGTTTTGATCCACTCCGCTGCGACGATACTGCTTACAAAAGCAGCGCTGTTGCTGTTTAGAGTCCATGATACCAAATGATTATAAAAAGTGTAGGCGCTTCTTATACAGGGTGTCCACTAAAAAATGAAACAGGGTGAATATCTCAAAATATGTTTTAGGTACGATTTGGAAATTTTCAAGTCGTATACAAGATATAGGGGGAAACCTACTGCGAAAATGTTGATGACCTTGAACCATGTCTTCAAGGTCATCCAAAAACTAACGTGTGAACCGTAATGAGTTTGTCTAGCCAATTTCGATGTAACATGAATTGGTTTTGAGTTATGTGCGTTTTCTTTCAAATTTCATTTTAACGACCTTTGTGATTTTGAAAAACAGTTCCTCGATTTCATATTGGTCAAAATCGATCGAATCAAAACTAATTAGACCTACAATGTGACGTGGAACACTTTTCTAATTGGAATCCACTTTCTAACACTTACGGTTCTCGCGTTAGTTTTTGATGACCTTGAAGTCATGGTTCAAGGTCATTGAAATTTTTAAACAAAAGACCCTCAAGTATGGTGAGGATTAGTAGCAAATTTCATTACTCTAGCACGAGTATCTTTAGAGTTATCAACTCCCGAACCTCGCTTTCGTCACGTTTTCAACTTAACGACCTTCTTGTTTTTCATCTAGCATTTCTCGGCTTCCTTTTGGTCAAATCCGATCACGTCAAAGCTATTTGTACTTAAAAAGTCACGTGGAACACGTGTCTATTTGTAACCAACTTTCTAACCGTTATGGTTCTCGAGTTAGATTTTAGAAGACTTTGAAGGTCCTCGACATTTTCGCAGTAGATTTCTCCCTACATCTTGTATATGACTTGAAAATTTCCAAATCGTACCTAAAACAGATTTTTAAATATTCGCCCTGGTTCATTTTTAGTGGACACCCTGTATAAAGAAAGGAACACGTGATTTAAATGAAACAAGTTGGCAAGCCAAAATATACCTCTCCTCGGAAGAATTGTCCCTAGTGGTATTAATTTCTCGAGATAACCCGTAAAGATATCTCCGCAATTTAGAGTTATTTTTAAAAATGTTATCTGTTGGTAAAAAGACCTTAAGATGGTTGCTTCGTCACTTACAATGTATTTTATCGGGGTTAAGTTGGTAATTACCAATAACGCATCATTAGAGATAGTACGATAAGCACAGCAAACTCTAAGAGCTGCTATTCTTTGGATTGCCCGAATCTTCTGACCATTAAAGAATTCTATGCCTCGCGCCACCATGCGGAAATTCCCGTCCGAACGAAGATAATCCAGTGTTCCAGGCCAAAAATCACCAATTTCCTGACGCCGCTGAAATCTTCATCGAGTGGAGCGGCCAACACCTAAGTACTTTAATGCAAATTGCAAAATTACAACCTTATTTCGTGCCAAAAAATCGGTTTTTTCGCCCATACTTACGTGATTTTACTTTTGATAACAAAAGAGTCCGTGGTGACCAAAAGTGTCCGTGGATGGCGCTGTCCGCCGAGAAAAAACTTAAAAATAATCTTTAAAACCGCTTATTTAACGCACCAGGCGCTGATAATATATATATTATATGAAAAAGCTCAGCTACGCTGAGAAAAAAGGTGATATATATCTCTTTTTGTATAATATCATTACGGCCAAGAAGGGCCATGTATTAAATTGGATGTTAAGTAGAGTTTTTTTGCGGGGGAATATCTTTTGATGTGAAATTACTTTAAATTAAAAGATATTTAAACGGTTTTAAAATCACAATATATTTGTTAAAAACCGTTGAGGTATCTTTTAATTAAGTTTTTTTAACAATGTGCTTCTCTTCACTTCTATAAAATTAATTTGTTTAACATCAATTCATGTTTTTCTAAAAATATTAAAAGTTAAACAAGTTAATAATAATCAGCTAGGCTAATACCCAAGGCACCACCTTAGGCCTAAGTCGTCAAGCGACTTTTGAAGCCTTTAATTCAGGTGGCCGGGTTACAATGCGTAGGAGGGTGGTGGCAAGCCCTGCATGCCACGCGATCGAGCCAACAGCTCCCTACACTAACTATTACCGTTAACCTCAACAAGTTTTTATGGAAGGGGAAACTGAAGAACTCGGGAGAAAACCCCTTAAACCAGTGGGGAGAGAACTTGCAAACTCAACGCGGAAGGAGTTGTTCCGAGTTTTCACCCAGTGCCACAAGCTGGGATCGAACTCGGCTCCTCTTGCTGCGAGGCGAAAGTGTTAACCAATCTGCCACCCCACTACTTGAAACTTGAAATTAATTTTATATTTTCGCCCCCAAATTTTGTTTTGAAAGGTACGATTTCGCGAAATTTCATTGATAATGCTTTCCAAAACATTAATTACTAATAAAAATGGTATTTGGTAAAATCTATAAAATTTTATTTGTAGAAAATTAACATGTTCTTAATTCCATTTTTTTTTCAGTTCCACACAATACGTATACACTATATTATGTACTTATTAAAAAACTTTAAAATTACACTCTATGTAAAAACAAAAACATCACTATCTCAGCATCAAAAATTGTATGTAACCAGTTAAACTGAAACGTGCTCAACGTTCTAAAAAACAGAAACGAAGGAAAATTATCCGCCGATACTTAATTATATTAAAATAATAACGCATGGCATGAACCTTTTTAAATTTATTTTCACAAATGAACTGATACTTAATTTATTTTATGTACTAAGTTACTACACATTCGCTACGTCGCACAATTTTATAATACATTGTTTTCATATTCATCATAAATTTTAAACATTTATCAAAATTCAAGATGCCGCCATTCGACAAACCCATCAATTTTCAGGAAATATACCTTCATTTCGGTTAAGATACACTATTGAACTGGATGTGTATTTGTTTTAAAATTGTATTAGATAACAGCCGTCTAAATTGTAATAAAAATGGAAGTTGGGGACTTAGGAATCGTACCTTATAGTAGTAACTAAAATAAAATAATAAAAAATTACAGTTTAAACACCTAAAATCTTTTCATGTATTCTTTTATATTCCTGATCTTTAAGCTGTTGTAGCATTCTTCCGAATTAGCTGGCCTCCAGTCGCATGGGTTTCTTTTTTTACGTCTATGTACTCTAAAATACAAATACACTTCAAAGCTAGTTCGTGATATTGAGCTCCAGAGTGTTGAGCGATAGTTGAAGGAATACGCCACTATTCCAACCGAGATAATTATTTCGTGGATTCTTTCGAATTATCTGGCCCCCACAGTCGCATGGGTTTCTTTTGTTATGTGTTTGATCCCTAGTGAAGAGATATATATTTTCGTTTGTGTTCTTGAGTTCCCGAGTGCTATACGATAGTTGAAGGAATACGCCACTATTCCAACCGATAGAATGGTTTCGTGGATTATTTCGAATTCTCTGGCCCCCACAGTCGCATGGGTTTCTTTATTTATGCTTATGTACTCTGACGAACAAATATACTTTAGAGCTCGTTCGTCATCTTGAGCTTCAGAGTTTTGTGCGATAGTTGAAGGGACACGCCAGTATTAAAACCGAGATAATTATTTCGAGAGTTATTTCGATATATTTTATAGAACACACCTCCAATAATTTAAGAGCGCAGGGTAAAATAACTAATTTTTAAAATACTAATCGTAAATAAAGTTAAAATCTAACACTGCGTGATATAACAAATTAAAATAAACTACAATAGGTTTTCTTTAAAACTAATTTCGGCTATTTATTCTTATACTGTAATTGCTTTTTCCTGCTATATGATATAAAGCAACTGTTGAAGTTTTTAACAGCAACACAGAGCAGAGCGCAGATACCGATATAAATCCAGTGGCGTCAGTTAAAAGTAATGAACGGTTTTATTTACAACTTGGTTAAAAATTTCTATACATTACAATTAATAAAACGATGGTAGTACAACAGAAAACTGACTAGTAAGAGCGGACTAGTACTGTTGAATGGCCGTAACAGCTATACGCAAGTTAGTTTTATATAGGGGTAGTCTTATCTCTTGAAGTTAACGGAAAGATAAGACTTTGTTACAAAAAATATCTTCATTGTTTTTTATTTCTTCAACACTCGCCCTCAATGAAGATATCGCAGGAGTGGTAGAGACTCAGGCTCTGGCGATGTTGTTTGAAGGTTTGATCAGGTAGTGGCTTTGTGAGAATATCTGCGACTTGATCTTCACAAGGCACTCATGGACCAGTTCTGGACTTGTGTCGTAGTACCGTGCGTTGTTTTTTAAGTCTTGAAAATGCAACGTTCCGATGGTCTTTCTTCCTTGTGGTAAGTCGACCACTTCAAAAACCTCGTGTTTCTCAATTGAAGCTAGTTCGTCTAGCATTGCAGCCTCCCATTTGACAGAATCGTGACTAGAGCACGCCTCCTCTGCAGTCTTTAGAAGATCATCGCAGATAAGGAAGACCTTGTCGACTGGAGTGCATGTGCAGCAAGTGTTTTTATTTGACCTTAGTGTCGATCGATCTCGAAGGACAGGACCTGTGACTTCGGTGGGCGTCCCAACGGGTGTGGTGGCTACGTCTTGGTATACACCGATGGTTTTGGTTGGTACGTCTCGGGATGCATCGACGGATCTGGATGTCTCGTCTCTCGGGATGTCACCGGTTCTGGATGGCTCGTCTTGGCTGCTGGACTCTGATATCTGCTTGCCCTGTCTAGTGGCATCATCATAAGGAGGGATAGAAGTTTCAATGGAACATCGCTCGGGGTTGAATTTACGTCTTGGGACCGAATAAATTTTCTTAGTTCTGGAACGTAAACTCGGTATCCATCTGCATAAGCTTCATATCCAACCAGAAACCCCTTGTAGGCTTGTCTGGATAATTTCTTGCGATTCACCTTCGGGACATGAACGTAGCAGTCAGTTCCGAATACTCTCAGATGCGTGATGGACTGGGCAGGTTTCCCAGACCATAGCTCAAGTGGAGTCTTCCCAGCAATACGAGTTGGTGCTAATCGTTTGAGAATGTAGATTGTCGTATTGACAGCTTCGGCCCAGAGATTCGGCTGCAGATCAAGTCTGGAATGGAGCATGGCTCTTACAGATTCCATGATAGTCCGGTTTTCTCTTTCAGCGACGCCATTCTGCTCCGAGTGTACGGAATTGACGTTCGATGATGTTAAACCAGCCTCTTGAGTAGTAATACGGCGGAATTCGTCGTTGACATATTCGGTCCCGTTATCAGGGATCAATTTTCGGACGGTAGGGTCGTAATTCTTGCAGAACGTGAGAAACGCCTTGAGAGAGTCGACCACTTCGGATTTCACGACAGGAGATACGTCATTCGTAAACCGGAATACTCGTCTTTAAAGAGGAGGTAATAGTGCTTTCCATCCAGCGATGGCGTCGGTGATGGCCCCCCCGAGATCTGAATGTACTCTTTCTCCAGGTTTCGTGGCCTTGTCTGTATGGGTACCGAAACTGACGAGTCATCGTCCCATAAACGCAGCCCTCGCATAGCTTGTCCGTTTTCAGATCGATAACCTCGAATCCGAGTTTTTTCAGCGAAGCAGCAACAGGGCGTTTGTCTTGTTGACCCAAGCGTTCATGCCATACTTGAAGATCAGCTTTCTTGTCGTTCTTTGGATCTGCGGCAAGGTAGACTCGAGTCGTCGGCTGGTCTACCGTGATATCCAAGCGGTACAGAGATTCGACTTTTCCAGGGAGACATAGTTGACGCTTGCCACTATTTACGTCGTACAGCCCACAGGAAGTTGATGATGCTTGAAACTCTAGCTTCGGATTACGCTTCATGGCAGCCTAGAGTGAGAAGATATTACATGCGAAATCGCCAATATGCCAGACGTCATGGATAATGTTGCAGTGAACGGTATTGCCGACTTTGTAACGTATTCGGATGTCCCCTTATCCGTCTGCTGTCATGTGTGCCTTGTTACCAACTTGCAGCGTAGCTGAGCTATTGATAGGTCAGAAGTTGATAAACTTGGTCGCATATCATTCGTAACATGCTGTGTCGCTCCTGAGTCAAAGTACCAGCGGCTTTCGGTAGATGACACCGCCATCAGACCATTTGCTGCGAAGTAACCGTCGCTACTATTGACCTATGCGGTGTTGCGGCTGCCTCTGGCAGATTTCCTGGGCTTCTTGCAATCTTTTGACAAATGACCTGGCTGATTGCAGTTGTGGCATCTCGGCCGTTGCTTCCGAGGATTTCGGTTCGTTGCCGATCCGGAGTTACCGTTGCCTTCTCGACGAGCTATAAGCCCAGATGAATCTGCCGAAGCGTTGTCGTCTCGGGTTGCGCGACCAATCAAAAGGCGCTCAAGCTCAGCTTCAGTTTGCTTTTCATCCGGCAGTGTGTTCCACAGCATACTGAACTCTCGGTATTCATCATGTGGCAAGGACTCGAAGATGCAAGCAATCAGGATACAGTCATCAAAAGAGCTATCCTTCTCTCTTTTAGCGGTGGTCAGAATGTCAGCCCACAGTGAACGCAATTGGGCAAGGTGTGTTGCCATATTAACTGAGCGAGAAGCTTCCGGAGCCGGTTCGATGACCTCTGCTCGAAAATCTCGAAGACCTTATCCCACATCTCTTTGGGCGTCTCGCAATCATGTTCTCAACTTTGCGGGATAACGCTGACCAAATGACCGTACGGGTTGTGCTGACCGCTACTTGATATTTCTTAAAGGCAGCCGAATACGTCACTTCTCTCGACGTGGATCTGATCGGTTCTGTCCAATCACCTGTGATAATACCGTAGACATCTCGGATTATCAGGACATCGCTTACTTGTCTTTTCCAACTACGCCAGACAGTCTGTCTATGTCTTGGCGCAAGAGACTGTCCATCGTCAGGATTCGTTGGACCAGGAAGCAGAAACCAGTTGAGAAGCGACCGTCAGTGGATCATCGGCATCTTAGAATGGCGCAGTGGAAGCGTGCTGGGCCCATAACCTGTTGAAGTTTTTAACAGCAACACTGAGCAGAGCGCAGATACCGAATTAAATCCAGTGACGTCAGTTAAAAGTAATGAACGGTTTTATTTACAACTTGGTTGAAAATATGAAACGATGGTAGTACAACACAAAACTGACTAGTAAGAGCAGACTAGTAGTGTTGAATGGCGGTAACAGCTATACGCAAGTTAGTTTTATGTAGAGGAAGTCTTATCTCTTAAAAGATAACGGAAAGATAAGACTTTGTTACAAAAAATATCTTCATTGTTTTATTTCTTCAACAGCAACACACGATGATGAGATTTGTCTTTGGCCATTATTAATTGGATCTAGAAATTTCTGATTTTAGTTTTATTCTAAAATAATTACCTCTCCGAGGGGACTTTGTACCGTAGGAGGGGTTATACAACCACCGTGTCAGTCTGTCTGTCAGGCCTGCGAACGCGTTCGCATTTTCGGGGCAAAGGGTAATCATTGCGTACGCAGTTTCTTGGATCACTGCGTACGCAGTCGAATAAGCGTTTTAGCAGTTTAAAGGTTGGCAAACGCACGGTAAACGTTAACGGCTAAATTTGCGATTACGTTGCGTTTGGTTGCATTTGTTTTTCGTTAACGCTCACCGTCGCGCCAGTTGTTATGGGTGCGTTATCTCCAACTCCTTCTTATTGACTTTGAGACGGACCGAGTGCTGAGTGTTATGGCAACCTCTCAACGTCCAATGGCAGGGTTTCCACCAATTGTTTACGGTATTCGTCTTAGTATCAATTTGCGATCGCATCTGGCGGGTTTCGAACACGAGACCGCCTGCTTGACAGGCAGACGTTCTACCACAGAACCACCGACGCTTATTACTTTTTATTGAAAATTAGACCTTCAGCTTTATCGGAAGCGTATTTAATAGAGTATGAAATTTTGGTTTAATTGAAATAGAACAAGATTTCGTGTAAGATTTAAATTATTTTAATATAATATGTTTTTGGGTTTTAGGCAAAGGAAGGGTCGTATGTTATTTTTACTGATCGAGATAATGTTGTTTTTTGTCTATTCTTTGATCTTATATTATTATCTTTGGTTTTTTGAGATTATTTTGTTTAAACGAAAACGTCCAGTTTTGGAGGAGACTTTATAGTGTGTAGGTCGTGTTGTTTAGCTTATCCGGTTTCATGATAATAACGTCGAAAATTCCGGCTTGTTAATGGTAAGGTGTCGCACTAACTATTCCGTCTACGGTCATTTATTGATATACGAGCTGTGGTTTAGTCAAGTGGCCTTCTGTGCTTTGTGAGGGTAAGTTTTTCGCTTCTTAATACATTTTTTATTGGTTTGGATATTTGGACATCTACGATTCCTAATGCAGTCATTGATTTCCTGGGTGTGCGAGTCATTATATGATATTGGAAATTGGATGGTATTGGTCTTTTTCATGCGATATGTGCCACAACGTCAACAGGAAGTCTACGAGTCGTCCACTACCATCTTCATCAAGGGCGAGTGTTGAAATAAAATGAGCGTTAAAGATGCGGCAAGTATTTCGTAAGCGAGAAAAATACAAATACCCTCTGTAGATATTTCTTTCATTAAAATTTCCTTCGTATTATTTACTGATAAATTTGTTCTGTAAATAGGGTTAAATTCAATTGTGCATTGTTTTAGTAAGTCTAAATCGCTGTTGTAACTACTTAATTTATAATATTCTGAATAAATTAAACTCGGTTGTTTCGTCTCAACTATTTAAATTAAAATTAAAATTTTATACCGGGCAGGGATTGAACCGAGATTACGTTTTTAGTAAATAACTCTGAATTGCGGAGATATCTTTAAGGGTCGTCTCGAGAAATTAATACCAATAGGGACCATTCTTCCGAGGAGAGGTATATTTTGGCTTGCCAACTTGTTTTTAACCGTATTAATTGGAAAAATTATAGGAATTTTATTGAAAATTGGTAAAAATATTTTAAAAAGAACTGCTACTTTATGGAGTTATTTAAAAACATAATTTATTTAAAGCTTTTCTTTGGGAGCTTTCGGAATGCGGTCCTTCCTCAGCCAATTTTCGGACAAAATTTTTCAACGACAATAATTATCTACGTCCCTCTGCAGCAGTCGTATATTCAGTCGTCTTCAGTTGTTGTGAATTAAATATATATTGTACAAATATTCCTTATCGGAATTAAATAATAAAAATAATAAAATTATATACAAGTACATAATGATAGAAAAAACTATTTCACTTAGAATTTAGCAATTGTCAGCGAAGGTGTAGAAGACAGTAAATGCCTTAATTATGAAATTTCGGAAAAATCGAATAATTTTTCACGGTTTGGAAAAAAACACAATTTTCACCGGTAGGTGGTATCAGCAAAGTTTTAATGATAAACGTGTAGCGCATTCTTTAAAATACAAAATTGATATGCGAAAATTGGCCCATTTTTCACTGGGTTAAGTTGTTTGAGCTATTCACAGCAACCGGAAACGCTGGTAACACAATCAATATATATCCACGGTCACACTTAATTGTATTTACACTTATTTATTACTTCTGTGGTCACACGTTGAAAGCGACAAACCCACATTCGACCAGTGTCACACTTATTTGTTACTTCTGGTCATACGTTGAAAGCGTATGAGGGGGTACATTGTACCCCTGTACCCCCCCGGCTCCTACGCCACTGATGTCCTCGTATTTCAGTGAAAATTAGGGCTATTTTCACAGATCAAATTTTATTTTATGCTTTAGAGTATGCGCTTCAAGTTTATCATTAAAACGTTTCCGCTACCACCTAATGGTACATTGTTTTTTTCAAACCCGTGAAAAACGATTAGTTTTTCCTGAAATATCATAATTAAAGCACTTTTTACTGTCTACTACACCTTCCCTGAAAATTGCAAAATTCTAAATGAAATAGTTTTTGAGAAAAATGCACTGTTCCAGCAATTTGGGACACCTTATATAATACAAAAAGCCATATTTTCAAGGGAAAAGCGACAAGGCAATTGATTGATTTAATTAATAATAATAATTAAATTAAGTTTCAATATAATACTTTTCCACGAGACGGGATTTGATCCCACAACCATGAGGTGTAAGGTCTTTAATCAACGTCCTTATCCACTCGGCCGCGCTTATCTGGAGAAGTAGCTTAATTTTTTCTCGTAATCAATATATATGGTATCCAAGGCTTAGTTAAAAATCGAACTTGTGCATCGAAGACAGCCATTTTATTTTTCACAATAAGTGAGGCTATCTTATAATAAGAGGCCTGTTCAGTAACAATGATTTCTTTGGATGTCATCGCGCAATCGCCATCTGGTTGTAATTATACACAATAATTTTATTTAAAAATTATTTTCTATATCTTAAAATTATTTAAAATTAATAAGATTAAAAATGTCCTTAGATAATTCAATAATGAACCTTGGTTTGAAATTTCAAGCGTTACAATCCAGCCGTTTTCCCCCTACAGTTGTCTAGAGAACTCCCCATAGCGTTAAGCCTATGAAAATTCCCCATAGCGTTAAGCTCATCAATATTAATTTTTCGATTCCTATGTTAAAAACTTCGTTAGCTATATATACCAAGCGACTACGCACTCGCTGCGCTCGTTACGTCGCTTGATATAATATATATCTAACGTTTTTAGTAACGTCGTGAGTTTCGGTGCATGACTTTTTGTACTTTTTTTAAAATTCGGTTCGCCGGCTTTGTTCACTCAGTCGAGACACGTTTCATTCGCGCAGCAGCCTCGTGGCCCTTCACATCGTCGAATTTTTGCTGGAAATAAACTTTGTTTATGCTAATTTTGGAAATAATATTTCCACTTAGAAATTCGCCACCGGATTTTCTATTGCTGAGCCCTTGCCACCAGTCCATCTGTCGTTGAGCCTCCTGCCTCCAGTGAGTCGAGTTCGGAAATTCACGTCCGAGCGTAGAGAATCCAGTGTGCCAGGCCAAAAAATCACTATTTGCCTGACGGCGCTGAAATCTTCATGGAGTGGAGCCGCCAACACATAAGTACTTTTATGCAAATTGCAAAATTACAACTCTATTTCGTTCAAAAAACAGTTTTTTCGCCCATAGTTACGTGATTTAATTTGTCATGAATTCGTGACGTCCAGAAATTCACGACGGTTTTGTTTTTTTAAGCTAAAACCGCAAAGTTTGAAAAACTATCTTAATGCTATTCAGGGTTTGTTGATTTTTTAAAAGTGTCAACTGGGATTATTTACCCAGGTAAAACTTCTTACTTATTAAAATATACTCTTAGTTTGTGCTTAAATAAATTTTCAATAACGCAACAGCAGTTTTGACCTTCTGTTATGTTATGTTATGGTTTTTATAGATGAAATTTGTAAAAAAAAAGCAGTTTAAGTTTTTTTCCTATTTATATTTAAAAGCGAAGTCTTTATTTTTATTATGCGAATTCTTAGTGAGATTCGATCTCAAAGGTACGTTCTCATGGTTTTAAAAACGTTTATAGCGTTAGAAGACAAATATAAGCGTACGCGAAACTATACCGAAGCTCTTGTTTCTACCTATCATTAAGCGTTTCATGTAAATATTGAAATGTCCCGAATGAGAAAAATTCTTTAACACGTATGCAATCTTAAAACATTTCTTTGGTAAAGACTATCCTTTTAACACTTGGCTGTACAATTTTTTTAAAATCAAGGTTATATTTTAAAACGAACTTGGAAAAATATCATCGAAAGCAATGTGCTACCGACTTTGCGTAAAGGCCACAACCGCGGTATTACGAACTATGTAACAAACAAACAATTCCGAACTCTGGTCAACTAAGAGGTCCCAAACATGGTGTACACTTGAGAATTTTTCGCTAAACCTCAAATTACGACTAAAATGACCAAGGCTATACAAGATTGCGAAAACTCTTTTCATCCGGATCAGTTCTGCCAAATACGAAGGTACGAGTTATTAATATAAGACAAGTGACTATTTACTATCAATTTTTTAAATTACATAAAAAAATTTGGCTCAATTATAGAAGAGGGGAAATCACTAAAAAATATATTCAAATTTAAGGAAGATAATATACGCGAAAAAGTAGTTAAGTCCATACTGAAAAAGGGATAAAAAAGCTACACCCTAAACAAATTAACAACTTTCAAATAGCTCGTACAAATAAGTCTTAGAGTGAAAAACTAAATTAAATTAAATAATATAGTCAGAAATTCCAACGGTAGACCCGTTTCGTCCTATTTGAAACTCATCAGTGCCGTGCGACTGGTACACCGTAAAGAGAATCTAAACCTAAACATAAAAAATTTCAAAACGCATTGCGTAGCAACGGAGAAGCCGAATAGGCGGAGACTGGTGGGGAATAGAAAACCTTTTTATTTAAACCGATAAGTGCATTTTACAGGTGGCTAATACTATACAGTGCCCAAAATACTGGCAAAGAAGCGGTATCCCTCAAAACTTGACCATCGAAGAATTCGATCTCGGTTCTTGGACAGAAGACTTGCTTGGAAATCGGAGATATGTAATAAATGTTCAAAAACATCAGTCGGGTCAATGACCATCGACGCCTTTATGATGCCTCTTTTTGAACGGTAAATTGTTTACTTTTCTGTATTTCATGAACCTTTTTCATGATCGAGAAGGCGGAAAAGACGTTAACAATAATTGTTAGATTTTATCCTTATTAACGAATTGAAAAAAGTAGTGAGCTGTTGGCCCGCGTTGCATAAAGGGCTCGCTACCACCCTTCTACGCATTGTAACCCGGCCACCTGAATTAAAGCCACTAAAAGTCGCATGATTAATTAGGCCTAAGGTTGTGCCTAGGGTATTAGCCAAGTTTATTATTATTTCGAGAGCGGGACCCTTGAACGTCGTAGATTTTATTAGGAAAATCGTTCTAATGGTTAAACAAATAAATTATTCCGTGGTTCTGTGAATTTGGCGTTATACCCTTATAGAAATCTAAAACATACTGTAATAACAATGTATAAATGTTACACATTGGTCATAAAAATAAGTTTATACAGGTTATAGTGTTAAAAGGGTAGGGAAGACTTTCTTTACCGGTTGTAAATTAAGAGTAGTTAACGCCTTCCAGGCAATAATACATTTTTATAAAGCATCGTTCGTTCAAAAATTAGCCGGAGCGTCAACACGGTTCTTGTTTTTTTTAAATATTAGTTTAAAGTTTAAAATATTTTGCCAGTTTGATGATATTTCAATAATATTATTAATTAAAATGTCGTTTAAAGTTACCTTGCCATCCGAAAAACCATGATTGGTAACGAATAGTCAAAAAACTTCTTTGTAACTAAAGAAGGAAGATCGATAAGGAATGCAGCCAAAAAAATACCAAGGTATATTACGTATTTTAAATATTAACCTTTTTATTACCATGGTATGATATAATATTTTAAAATTTAACTGATGCGAAAACTAATGGTATAATCAATTTTAACAATTTTGGTCGTTTCGAGTCATAGCTCTCTAATAATCCATTAGTCTGAGACTATTTATATACATTTAAGAACGCATTTTGCATATTTGCCGCGCGACATTAAGAACTATCCATTGTTTAATTTTACATTAGTTAACTGTAAATTATAGATTTAAAAGGGGTGACGGTATAAAAAGCATCTATTAATATTAATAAAACACAAAATATACTTCGGTTTTTCCTTCAATTATGTTTTACTTCTTACAAAATGGCCCTTTCCTAGACTCTCCAGAAGCGATTTAACACTTTTATACCTCTAAACATATCCTTTGTTTATAGACTTCAGAAATCAGAAAATTTAATTCCTATGACCTGTACGCAAAACCGGAAAGCAATTCAGTCTCAAATGGTTAATCAGCTAGAAAAATCTCAAAACCTTATTCATGGGCTTCTCTCTCATTCGGCAGACTTTACAAAAAAGTATTATATTTAGACATTTTGGAAATTACTGTCTATGGGGAATCATAATAATAAATATATACAATTAGGCGTCAATCAAACTACAGAATCAAATGAAGTGTCAAAAGGTGAAGAAAGTGAGAAATTCGTGACGGTCCAGGTCTATTTTAGGATCAAAATATGATATTCCTTTAAATATAACTTTTTAAAATAAATGAAGGTATCAACGCTAAAATCGTTATATTCAATGAAATATGCGGTAATATTTAAATAAATATCTTAAATCTTAATTAAATTAAAATACATGCTTTTTTTGGACAAACATTTTTCTTTAATGTGCGTAGTGTTAGTTAATACCTCTAAAGATTGATGAGTATACTCTTATTATCTTTTTTAAAACACGTCTGATTCGTCTTGTTATATTTAATAAAAAGTATTATTTTAGCAGCGTATTGAACCTAACTACATAATGATGTTTTGGAAGTAAAACTCCGCGCGTTGGTACGCGCTCTCTGGAACACCTGAAAAGAACGAAAGAATCTTGAAATTAAGAAATTTCCTTCTTATCTTTAAAATAATCCTTTCAACCTAAAGTGACTCGTTCCCTATCGCGCGTGATTCCGTTACCTCAAAGGCGGATGATCTTTTCCGGAAGTTGGAGGAAGATGGCACTTATTATTTGGCCCAAGAAGAAGTAGTCGAAGGCGAAAGGGTATTCCGTGTCGTCTTCGGTCTCGAAACGCAAGAGAGCTTGAAAAAGGATGTCAATTTGTTCGGACTGGAACTTTAAATCCCGGATTTCCCGGCGAACGTGGTTCGAGAAATTTAGGACGGCGTTGGAAGAGTTCCCGGAACCTTTCCGAAGAAACGGGGCCAAACCGGCGAGCTGAAACCGAAATGGCGAGCTGCACCCGAAACCGAAATGGCGAGATCTATTATAAGTTATCATCCGGAAGAAGAGTGCGACGACGTAAAAGGCTTTCTAAAATATCAAGCCGTCGCTCGTTGATATCTCAACAGGCGGTTCGAAGATTCCACGATACGCGTATTTCCATAAAGAGCTCGCAAAAAATGATCTTTACTAACAATTTTTATGTATCAAATAATTCCTTTGTTCGCAAATGAAAAACTGTCGTTTCTTATTTTTAAATCATTCCTTCCTTCTTACAGTGTATATCTTACGCCTTTAGTTTTTCATAAGTTGTTTACAGCGTCATCTATGTATAGATTTGTAGTTTTCGAAGGGCGCCTTACTTCTTGGGACTTACTCCGGGAATCCGTAACGAAACGATAAGTCACGTGAAATATCGAAATTGTACACCTACCTTAAAAGAATCAGTTATATCTAAATTAACGCGTTATCGGTATATTATACAGACACGTCTAGGTAACGCGTTCCTCTGTCCCGTTACTCGGACACGTCTAGGGAACGCGTTCCTCTGTCCCGTTACTCGGACACGTCTAGGGAACGCGTTCCTCTGTCCCGTTACTCGGACACGTCTAGGGAACGCGTTCCTCTGTCCCGTTACTCGGACACGTCTAGGGAACGCGTTCCTCGGTCCCGTTACTCGGACACGTCTAGGGAACGCGTTCCTCGGTCCCGTTACTCGGACACGTCTAGGGAACGCGTTCCTCGGTTCCGTTACTCGGTCACGTCTAGGTAACGTTTTCGATTTTTTGTCTCGGGAAGTATTCCGAAGGAGCTATTTTCCGGGGTGATTCGTAAAGACGATTCTCGAAACGCTTTCCGAGCGATTAAAGTCTTACTTTGGAAACAAGTTCCACGAGCCGTTTCTTGGCGAGCCATTTCATGAGCCGTTGAGTTTTTTGCTGGTAGCGTTGCCAATCCGAATATTACTTCAGACGCTGGTAGCGTTGTAATCAGGAGGAAAATAATTAGGCGGCTAGTAACGCTGTAAAATTGGCGAATGTAAGTTAGTGTTTGGTAACCCTGCTAAGTATGGACGTATCACGAACGGGTTGGTTACGTTGCTAAATGGGAGAAAAGAGGGCGCTGTTGTAGGATAATTAAGCGGGCGTCATCCTTCTAAAATTAGGTATATAAGCATGTTCTAAATTGAAAAAGTTTATTAATTGTAGAGAACGCTTCGGAATGTCTTTCGAAAAATATTTCCTTTCGAGTACTTTGTTAGTACTTAGCGATGGCTGACCGAGAAGCTTCTAACGAAAGTTTTAGTTCCAAGGATTCGGAGGATCACGTATATTTTCGTTTTAAAAATGGGCACTATTCGTCTTCCGACTCGGAAGACCTCTCTATCGAGGAAGACGAGGGTGACGAACTGGAAGAGGACTTAGGGGTACCCGAAGAAAATGATGGGCCGAATTCTAATTTGGTCACCACAGTGGGGGTTGACCATCCACCGGCACCTTTAATTTTAATCGAGGACGGGGATGCCGATGAGGAATTCTTCGGGGAGTTTGCCAATAGAGAGGAGGCGAAGGAAAAGCGTAAATTATCGAAATTGCATATTTTCTGACGTTTTCTTTTACGCGTGGTTAATACATATTGTCTGACGTTTTGTTTCACGCGTGGTTACTACAATTAATTATCCCTTGACAATGGTTTATTAGAATCGTAAAATATAATTTCTTTACAGGAATGAATATAAAGAAAAGTTTACGTAATGTTATAAAAAAAATTATATTTTAAAAAATTATCTTATATTTTCCACGTATCGCGTTAGTTTTAAAAAGGTAAGCTTATAAACTTTCTAAGTTAAATTGATGAAGGCGCTTAGTAACGACGGCGGAACAGCGACGGTAAGGGTATATTTAATTGCCGGAAAAATTTACCGTGAGAGATGAGTATTTTACGCTACGGGGATGATTTTATTTTGGCTACGGGGAATGAATAATGTTTTCCGCTCGAGCGGTGGGATCGCGCGGCGTCACCCCAACCCCATACTAAAAAAGCGATGAGCCGTCTATAACGCGACCTAGAGGAAAGTACTTGGCCATACGCGCCGAGTTAAGACGGGAGTAGAATGTTTTGTAATCAAGAGATATCTAACGATGTTTCGCGAGAGATCACGTGTTTTGCTCGGGTCATGCGCGGATGGTTTTCGTGCTACTTTTTTCGACTATAAAAGGAAAAAACTTATGGTGTTTATTATCATTTCAATCGCTGGTGTTTTCGTGGTAAGTTCATTTGCATTCCTTCCGTAGTTTCGGTATGGATAAGTCGTAATGAAAGTTAGGCTGGTGAGTGGTGTTGGTTTCGTGGTCGTGCTCGTGACACGTAAGTTGTTTTATTTGCAGGTGGTGCTTTACGTTGTTGAAGTATTGCTCATTGACGGAAGACTGTTAATTTTAATTGATCGCGAAGTCAATTCCAGAACGGTCGGTTGCGAGGAACGGAAAACGTTTGTAAATATTGAAATTGCTTTTTCTATAATAAACGTAAAAGAAATTTAAAGCTTTCCATCATTTTTTACTCTTATTGTTCGCAAAAAGCATATTTTGGCGGCGCTGGTGTCTGTTTCTTATCGAAATGCGTTTTACACTGGAATTATTGCCTCGCCAAAATGGCCCGATGGACATCCCTCCCTTCTCCCGGGCGGGGGGTCCAGCGATAAGCGCGTTAACGAAATAAATAAAAAACAAACTCCACCCGGCAAAAATGGACCAAGCGATTGCGGAAACGGCTGTAAAAAAGGCTACATATCTTATCTTAAAAATAAATTGAGATAAGCTAACGAGTATATAAGACGCACGGTTTAGTTAAGCGAGACCTTATTCCACAAGATGACCGACCAGGAGCAACAGGGCCCGTTTGTCGACTATGACCATGATGATGATGATGATGATGATGTTCTCGCCGAAGTCGGTGCGAATGATAATGATGATCATGGTGGTAATGAAGATAATATGGATGATGAAGATAAAAATGAAAATGATGAGGACGGTCACGCTGCCGTCGAGGAAACGTGTAGCAGCAGCGATGATGATTTCGTCGCTCCGCCGCCCAAATTGCGCGAATAAGTTGGAGATTACCCCCCTCCCTTTTTTTCAGGGTAGTTGGACTTAATTTTCTGGCGCGCCTCTGGTGCCTAAAAAAACGTGTAATTACGAATGATCATCGTGTTTAAATGTCTTTCTATACTTAAAGATACCGACCCCGAAAACGGTAAACCGCGCAAGGACGACCCACGTATGGTCACGCTCGTCCGTCATTTAAACGGCGGCCATTCCAACGGGGTAATCCTTGTGGGAGCTTTGATGGAAATGGCCTAAGGGAGAGGGTGGCTGACGGGCAGTACGTTGGTGTCGATGCGCACCCACTTTCGTACACAACTACATGTGTCAGATTTATAACCCGCTAAGTACTAACAAAGTACTCGAAAGGAAATATTTTTCGAAAGACATTCCGAAGCGTTCTCTACAATTAATAAACTTTTTCATTTTAGAACATGCTTATATACCTAATTTTAGAAGGATGACGCCCGCTTAATTATCCTACAACAGCGCCCTCTATTCTCCCATTTAGCAACGTGACCAACCCGTTCGTGATACGTCCATACTTAGCAGGGTTACCAAACACTAACTTACATTCGCTAATTTTACAGCGTTACTAGCCGCCTAATTATTCTCCTCCTGATTACAACGCTACCAGCGTCTGAAGTAGTTTTCGGATTGGCAACGCTACCAGCCAAAAACTCAACGGCTCATGAAATGGCTTGCCAAGAAACGGCTCGTGGAACTCGTTTCGAAAGTAAGACTTTCAATCGTTCGGAAAGCGTTTCGCGAATCGTCTTTAGGAATCATCCCGTAAAATAGCTCCTTCGTAATACTTCCGAGACAAAAATTCGAAAACGTTACCTAGACGTGACCGAGTAACGGAACCGAGGGACGCTTTCTCTAGACGTGTCCGAGTAACGGAACCGAGGGACGCTTTCCCTAGACGTGTCCGAGTAACGGAACCGAGGGACGCTTTCCCTAGACGTGTCCGAGTAACGGAACCGAGGGACGCTTTCCCTAGACGTGTCCGAGTAACGGAACCGAGGGACGCTTTCCCTAGACGTGTCCGAGTAACGGAACCGAGGGACGCTTTCCCTAGACGTGTCCGAGTAACGGAACCGAGGGACGCTTTCCCTAGACGTGTCCGAGTAACGGAACCGAGGGACGCTTTCCCTAGACGTGTCCGAGTAACGGAACCGAGGGACGCTTTCCCTAGACGTGTCCGAGTAACGGAACCGAGGGACGCTTTCCCTAGACGTGTCCGAGTAACGGAACCGAGGGACGCTTTCCCTAGACGTGTCCGAGTAACGGAACCGAGGGACGCTTTCCCTAGACGTGTCCGAGTAACGGAACCGAGGGACGCTTTCCCTAGACGTGTCCGAGTAACGGAACCGAGGGACGCTTTCCCTAGACGTGTCCGAGTAACGGAACCGAGGGACGCTTTCCCTAGACGTGTCCGAGTAACGGAACCGAGGGACGCTTTCCCTAGACGTGTCCGAGTAACGGAACCGAGGGACGCTTTCCCTAGACGTGTCCGAGTAACGGAACCGAGGGACGCTTTCCCTAGACGTGTCCGAGTAACGGAACCGAGGGACGCTTTCCCTAGACGTGTCCGAGTAACGGAACCGAGGGACGCTTTCCCTAGACGTGTCCGAGTAACGGAACCGAGGGACGCTTTCCCTAGACGTGTCCGAGTAACGGAACCGAGGGACGCTTTCCCTAGACGTGTCCGAGTAACGGAACCGAGGGACGCTTTCCCTAGACGTGTCCGAGTAACGGAACCGAGGGACGCTTTCCCTAGACGTGTCCGAGTAACGGAACCGAGGGACGCTTTCCCTAGACGTGTCCGAGTAACGGAACCGAGGGACGCTTTCCCTAGACGTGTCCGAGTAACGGAACCGAGGGACGCTTTCCCTAGACGTGTCCGAGTAACGGAACCGAGGGACGCTTTCCCTAGACGTGTCCGAGTAACGGAACCGAGGGACGCTTTCCCTAGACGTGTCCGAGTAACGGAACCGAGGGACGCTTTCCCTAGACGTGTCCGAGTAACGGAACCGAGGGACGCTTTCCCTAGACGTGTCCGAGTAACGGAACCGAGGGACGCTTTCCCTAGACGTGTCCGAGTAACGGAACCGAGGGACGCTTTCCCTAGACGTGTCCGAGTAACGGAACCGAGGGACGCTTTCCCTAGACGTGTCCGAGTAACGGAACCGAGGGACGCTTTCCCTAGACGTGTCCGAGTAACGGAACCGAGGGACGCTTTCCCTAGACGTGTCCGAGTAACGGAACCGAGGGACGCTTTCCCTAGACGTGTCCGAGTAACGGAACCGAGGGACGCTTTCCCTAGACGTGTCCGAGTAACGGAACCGAGGGACGCTTTCCCTAGACGTGTCCGAGTAACGGAACCGAGGGACGCTTTCCCTAGACGTGTCCGAGTAACGGAACCGAGGGACGCTTTCCCTAGACGTGTCCGAGTAACGGAACCGAGGGACGCTTTCCCTAGACGTGTCCGAGTAACGGAACCGAGGGACGCTTTCCCTAGACGTGTCCGAGTAACGGAACCGAGGGACGCTTTCCCTAGACGTGTCCGAGTAACGGAACCGAGGGACGCTTTCCCTAGACGTGTCCGAGTAACGGAACCGAGGGACGCTTTCCCTAGACGTGTCCGAGTAACGGAACCGAGGGACGCTTTCCCTAGACGTGTCCGAGTAACGGAACCGAGGGACGCTTTCCCTAGACGTGTCCGAGTAACGGAACCGAGGGACGCTTTCCCTAGACGTGTCCGAGTAACGGAACCGAGGGACGCTTTCCCTAGACGTGTCCGAGTAACGGAACCGAGGGACGCTTTCCCTAGACGTGTCCGAGTAACGGAACCGAGGGACGCTTTCCCTAGACGTGTCCGAGTAACGGAACCGAGGGACGCTTTCCCTAGACGTGTCCGAGTAACGGAACCGAGGGACGCTTTCCCTAGACGTGTCCGAGTAACGGAACCGAGGGACGCTTTCCCTAGACGTGTCCGAGTAACGGAACCGAGGGACGCTTTCCCTAGACGTGTCCGAGTAACGGAACCGAGGGACGCTTTCCCTAGACGTGTCCGAGTAACGGAACCGAGGGACGCTTTCCCTAGACGTGTCCGAGTAACGGAACCGAGGGACGCTTTCCCTAGACGTGTCCGAGTAACGGAACCGAGGGACGCTTTCCCTAGACGTGTCCGAGTAACGGAACCGAGGGACGCTTTCCCTAGACGTGTCCGAGTAACGGAACCGAGGGACGCTTTCCCTAGACGTGTCCGAGTAACGGAACCGAGGGACGCTTTCCCTAGACGTGTCCGAGTAACGGAACCGAGGGACGCTTTCCCTAGACGTGTCCGAGTAACGGAACCGAGGGACGCTTTCCCTAGACGTGTCCGAGTAACGGAACCGAGGGACGCTTTCCCTAGACGTGTCCGAGTAACGGAACCGAGGGACGCTTTCCCTAGACGTGTCCGAGTAACGGAACCGAGGGACGCTTTCCCTAGACGTGTCCGAGTAACGGAACCGAGGGACGCTTTCCCTAGACGTGTCCGAGTAACGGAACCGAGGGACGCTTTCCCTAGACGTGTCCGAGTAACGGAACCGAGGGACGCTTTCCCTAGACGTGTCCGAGTAACGGAACCGAGGGACGCTTTCCCTAGACGTGTCCGAGTAACGGAACCGAGGGACGCTTTCCCTAGACGTGTCCGAGTAACGGAACCGAGGGACGCTTTCCCTAGACGTGTCCGAGTAACGGAACCGAGGGACGCGTTCCATAGACGTGACCGAGTAACGGAACCGAGGGACGCGTTCCATAGACGTGACCGAGTAACGGAACCGAGGGACGCGTTCCATAGACGTGACCGAGTAACGGAACCGAAGGACGCGTTCCATAGACGTGACCGAGTAACGACCAAAGGAACGCCTTAATTTAGAATTAAAGGATTCGTTTAAAGGTACGCGTTCCATCTCTCTATAATACATTTGATTAACTTTTAATGTTAACAGGTCCCAGGAGAGTTTGTCAGGAAATTCGGAAAATACTGAACCAAGTTCAGAAAAAATGCTAACAATATTTTTCCGCCAGATAAACTGAAAAAACTGGAAGCTAACCCACGATTAAGACGTTCCTACGAACTTATAGATGCCGCTATATAAAACTAAGACTAATAAGACATAAATGCACTTTTATACCTACATACATATCCTTTGTTTATAGACTTCAGAAATCGGAAAATTTAATTCCTATGACCGGTACGCAAAACCGGAAAGCAATTCAGTCTCAAATGGTTAATCAGCCGGAAAAATCACAAAACCTTATTCATGGGCTTCTCTCTCATTCGGCAGCGACCGCCAAAATTTTTTATCAACAACACGGCTGATAAAGTAAACGAGCGCGACTTTTCTTCAGACTTTACAAAAAAGTATTATATTTATACATTTTGGAAATTACTGTCTATGGGGAATCATAATAATAAATATATACAATTAGGCGTCAATCAAACTACAGAATCAAGTGAAGTGGCAAAAGGTGAAGAAAGTGAGATACCCGAAACAATGTGAGCAATTTATTTTTTTAATTAAATTCGTGACGTCGAGATCAAAATATGATATTCCTTTAAACATAACATTTTAAAATAAATAAAGGTATCAACGCTAAAATCGTTATATTCAATGAAATATGCGGTAATATTTAAATAAATATCTTAAATCTTAATTAAATTAAAAGGCATGCTTTTTTTGGACAAACATTTTTCTTTACCGTGCGTAGTGTTAGTTAATACCTCTAAAGATTGATGAGTATACTCTTATTATCTTTTTTTAAAACATGTGTGATTCGTCTTGTTATATTTAATAAAAAGTATTATTTTAGCAGCGTCTCGAACCTAATTACATCTGAGACGGACTCCACAGACACCTTAAAAACCGGTTAGAAACTTATTTTTGATACTTAACATGTAAAGTTACGAAATTAGTCATTAATTTTAATTTCGAATCAGGTAGTTTACTTTATCTTTTTTACTCTTCGTATTATATAAAAGCAAAGAGCATATCAAAGAAAGCTCGTCCGTTTTCAAGTGAGTTATTACACTCGCTTGGTAACGGCTGTTTACTATCTGTTATACCCTAACAGGTCGTGAGGATTTTTCTTTTTTATAAAGCCTTATATAGTTATCAATTATTTTAAAATCCATTTATATTGTAAGTAAACCTTTGTTAAAATCTAGTCAACATTTTTATTTGTTTTGTAGACGATGAACAATAAAAGGAATTTAGGAGAGAACTAAGCTTTTTAGTCCCACCCAGTCGCCGCGCAACATTTCCAAATAAAGATGATTTTAAGAAAATGATTAGCGACACGTATAATTAACATTTAACGGACAACAAATTTAAAAATTTGAGGGATCTTTGGTATCCTAAACAGGCAGAACAAAGGGCCAAAGAAATTGCCAATAAGTAAATTTCGTAACCAAAACAAAAACCAAAGGTGTATAATATGGTTATAGAAGTGAAACACTTTCTATTCTTCACATGCAAAGGCTTTTTTAAGCCAGAGTACAAAACTGGCTTTGTCGATGTTTTACGTCCACCTGCTAACGAAGCACACGAAGAATTTGCCAGCGCGCTCTAGGGGGAAATTTTTCCGTAGTGATAACGTTATTATGTTACTAGCTCTTAGTAAAAAATTCAACAAGTGACAAACATATTAACTATATTATAAACTTATGCTAATACGTGTTTTTATATTAAGTTGACGAATTTCTTATTCTAGTTACCAATATCGTAGAGAGGCCAGTGGAGGCCAAAATATGCCTTATGATAAATGGCTTGGGTTGGCCGAAAAAAGGTTTTGTTAGCAAAGTTTATGAACAATGGGAAAAAATGGTAAATATCAAAATACTACTTTCTACGGATCACTTGACCAGGCATTTTTCATAAAAACTATTTGATATATAATTTTGAAACTTTCGGGATATGATAATTTCGTTGGGAACGTTTTGAATTGTTAATTTAAAAAAATCGAGTAACCTTTCACTCTTTTTCAAAATTAATTTTTTTGACCGATAGGTGGTAGGAAAACATTTTCAATGAAAAAGTTGAAGAGCCTACTTAAAACCTACAAATAAAGTTGGTATGATCGAAATTGACCAATTTTATCCCTAGATATTGAGGTCATAAAAACGAGTTGTCTATAGTAGGACAAAGGGTTGTTTAACAAATGAGAGAAATATAAACAAGCTCTATCCAATCAAACAACATATTTTTAATCACTTCTAACGAAGAAATTTAAAGAATGGTTCAATTATTCCTCCGTCTGCCACGATACATGTTTCTGCTTTATGAAAAATGCTTCGAAATGCACAATGGATCATGTCGCCTGTTTGCCACTCTTTAAATGATCCATCGTGCATTCTCAAGTATGCTTTGTCAAGCAGAAACATGTATAACGGCAGACGGAGGAATTATTAAACCATTCTTGTAATTTGTTCGTTAGAAGTGTTTATTAATCTTTTGTTTGATTAGATAGAGCTTGTTTATCATTCTCTCATTTGTTAAAAAACCTTTTGGCCGGATTTGGACAACTTGTTTTCTCATCTCATTATCTAGGGATATAATCGGTGTTTTCGATCGAACCAAAGTTATTTGTAGGTTTTCAACTAGGCTCTTCAACTCTCTCATTGATAAATTCGACTACCACCTATCGGTCGAAAAGTAAATTTTGAAAAAGATGGAAAGATTTTCGCTTTTTTGAAATTAACCATTTGAAACGTTTCCGGCAAAATACTCAAACGCTGAAAATTATATATCAAATAGGTTTTGAGAAAAATTCCTGGTTAGAGCAAATTGGACCTCCCTGTATATAAATAAGGTAAAAAAATCGTTTATTAAAAGGATTTTCCTTTTCGTAAAATCAAATATATTATCTTGAAAAACGGGAGACTTTCTTCGCTTATAAATTTGGAGGCTTCCGAATATTTAAGAGAACTAAGTCCGGGCGGATAGAACGCAGTTAACCAAAGTGAGAACAAATCTAAGATTTTTATTTTTTTACGCATTTCATAAGAACTACGTAATCACCTTGTTTTGAGCAATGTAACGCTATCATTTAAAGGTTAAAAAACGTTTCAGAAGGTTCCAGCACGGAAGACAAATACCCAAGTTGAATTAATTGAAGTAGTAGAATAATTTCGCCTTTGTGCTAGTGATTTTGACTTGAAATGCTACTCCATAACTGATGGCTCCAGTTATTTTTAATTCCTTAAGTGGTGTTATTATTTTTAATTTAATTTCTATAGATTTTTAAAAAATCTTTAACATTTTTAAAATAAATTTTCAGAAGAATATGTATGCGAGTATGGTGGCGAAATTATATCAAAAGGAGAAGGAGAAGAGAGACTTTCAAACACCGAAGGAGACTGCTATTTTTTTAAGTGATGTCAATCAAATCAAAAAGATTTCTGTATTGACGCTTCCAACGGCGATAGCATAGGAAGTTTTATAAACAACGAACGAAAATAACCGTAAACGGCTGCTTACGATTAGTTTTCATTGCCACCAAAAAATAGATGCCTTCAACGAACTTCTGTTTGATTATAATGTGAGAAACGGGGCCCCGACGAGGTACCCGAATGGATGATAAAAGGCTTGGACAAATCGGTTGAAACCTTAAACGAAAAGTTAAAATATTGTTATTTTTGTTAGCTATTAGAACGAAAAAGTTAAAAAAAATATTAAACATAACTACCTTCTTTCGAAGGAAAAAATTATATTAAAATTGATATTTTATGACTACCATCTTTTGTCTTTCTTCCTTTTTCACGCAACACTTGTAGAACATTTTCTCCAAATTACAAATTTAGTTTGTTAATTACAAAATAAATACAAATTAAATTAATTATTTTATGAAGTAAGGTATAACAGGAAGTAATGAATGTTAATTTCTTATCAATTAACGTTATTAGAATTTTAAGAGCTAAAAAAATTGCAAGATAAAAGGAAAAATACGTCATTACATTTTAGACACTTAATGCCCTAGATTTTCTTCTGCCAGTCGCCCTTGTAATAAACTTTCCTTTCTAACAAATACCCTGATGGTAGACCAACCGCAGAACACGTTGGCTTGCCACCTGGGTATTTGTTAAGAAGGTAAATTATTTTAAAGGGTGACTGGCAGTAGAAAACCTAGGCCTTGAACTTAACTCCATTTCAAGCTTTATGTTATAAACGTGTGTTTTATACAGAAATATTTATTGTATATGCTTTGTTATTGTTTTATTAAATGTTTTAAGGGTTTATAAAGGTTTTCATTTGGATAATATATGCGACAGATAATTTGAAAAATTATTTTAAAATAGCTTAGTTCGATTATTTATACATGAAATGAGAATTTCGTTAAATAGCATAATTGTGTCTTTATTTATAACTTGTAAATTTAAAATAATGCGTTTTAAATTTTACAAGTTATAATTAAAGACAAAATACGCGAAAAAGTAGATAATTCAATATATCTAAATCCTTCTCACAGTCCATAGGTGGTCTCTTCTAACATAATTAAAGACAATTATAAATGAAAGCGAGAGTTGTTTCTAGCACTACAACCAGATTATTATTTTTTCACAAGATTTTTGAAATATTATCGAACGTTTCCTTCAATTGTAATAAATATTTATGTTCTAACAATACGTCATCTGATTAGGCTCCTGGTTATCTGTCTTTTGTCTTCATTTCACCTTTTTAAATGATGTTTTGCGATTTTTAGTAATACATTTTAAAAAATTGAGTAAAAATGCATAATTAGCTGTAAATCTAATCAACGGTTAATGTTTAATAATAATAACTAGGGATATTATTAAATTCAGTTTTCTTTAATTTTCTGAGGTTTTATTTGAAGAAATTCTTGTAGCACATATGCTCCAAAACAACAATGTGTATGTAAATCCCAAAATAATTAGTTTTATTCATATAATCAAAGGTAAAGGTTTTAATAAAATAAATAGGTATATTTTTAATTGAAGTTTTCATTAATTTACTTTGGTTTTTTTCCTGAAATTTGTATGTTAATACCAAAGTAATTACTAATATTGAAAAAAGATATTTTTTTAAAGCAAGGTTTAAGAGAATGTAATAAATAAGTATTTAATACATAAATCTTTTTAGTACATGCTTTGTTTTTATTTTACTTAATGTCTTTAGAGTTTAATAATAGTTGGATTATATATTCGACATGGTACCACATGTGCGACATAGTGTCCCATGTGCTCCCATAGTAATAGCATTATGGAGCATATATGCTACTTTTTAAATATTGCTTAGAATTTAAAAAGTTTAATTGTAGGATATGTTTGGCTTAATAACAATGCTATATAAGTGGTTTATAACTGTCGCACATGTGCTCCCATAGGAATAGCATTATGAATCATATATGCTACTTTTTAAATTTGGCTTTAAATTAAAAATTATTAATTGTAGGATTTGTTTTGTGCGTTTTTTAACGATAATTCACAATATAAAAATTACCCAAAATGACAAGCTCAACAGGGTTTTATTTCCCCATTTGATTTTCATCGGTTTTTTTGGAAGTTTTTTTTATTTTAATGGTTATTTTTGTATTTTCTGATCGTTTTTTTTTGTTTTTTAGGCTTATTTTGTATTTTTCGTATTTTTCCCTTAATTATTTTCTAAAATATTTTTTTTCTAATAATTAAGTTTACTCGCGGGATATGGGTGGCCTTTCACCCATTTCTCGCGGTATGGCCCGCTAATCGTCCGATTCCAACGATGAATTTGCTTCCGGGCTCTCCGCGATTGGCGCTTGGAATAACTCCCAATCGTCGAGCACGTAAGCCCACTCATCGTCATCCGCTCCTCCCCCCGCACTACTACACCCGGGCGCTCCTCCTCGTCCTCAAACTCTAAATCGTAATTTGCGAGTTTCGGCCGTTTGAAGGAAGGCGGGTGTGGTTCCGCGCTTTCCGCGATGGGCGCTTGGAATAACTCCCCATCGCGTCGAGCGCCGAATCCCACTCGTCTTCCTCCGTTGGCACCGGAGGAGGGTCCAACATATTTTGCCCCGTGTTTGCACCCCGGTGCCTCCAATGTCGCGGCCGTGGTTTTTTGAGTTTTTTATCCCATAATCGTATGGTGGTACCCGGGATAATATTGTGTTTAGCGAAAATATCCTGCCAATTTCTTTTCGCGCAAGGAAAAGCTATTGCGTAGCGATCCCGAGTTAGCGTACACGCTCGTCCTACAGACACATGGTTTAGGTACATGAGGAACACCCTCGCGTATTCCCACCCATTGGAGTCTCTCACGTCTTGAACGACGTACCACACCGTCAAGCTTTGAAGTAAAATCAAAAACGCGTCAAGTTGTTACCGCGACACGATAATGGCGTATCCAAGCGCATACAGATTGGCGTTATGAAAGTTACCCATGCTTGCCCGTCTATGAGATGAGGATAATCCAGGATATGAATGCTATTCCTGGTCCCGCTTCTGCGTGGAATCTACCCATTAACAAAAATCCATTAAAGCTTGGTGCTGGGTTACCAAACTGTGACTTTACTAGGGTTTAAACCTAGTTCTCTCTTGACTCCAGTCCAGCATAACTGGTTGAATGGTGCGGGAATCAGTGATATAAGAATGGTAAAACGGGCAAAATATTTACGCTTCAAAGACCTGTTTTTATGTTGGAAGATTTGGAAGTTCCTATTATCAATAGTGAAAAATCTTTCTATTTACCTGTGAAAAATATAATTCAAATTCAATAATTTGAAAATGCTTAAATTATAATTTTTTCAAAAAAACAAAATTGGTGAATTTTCGGTCAATTTGAACAAAATGGGTCATTGAAATGTTGAGAAATTCAACCCGGTTTTAAAAATAAATTTGATTTTTACTCTATTAGTGAGCATACACTTCGCTTTCTTTCATGAACTAAAAATTTGTTCCCCGTCCCCGTAGCCAACCTGACGTTGAAATATTACGTCTTTCCCAGTCCCCGAAGCCAACCTGCCGTCGAATAATACATCTTTACCCATCCCCGTAGCCCACCTGACGTTGAAATATTACATATTTCCCCGTCCCCGTAGCCAACCTGACGTTGAAATATTTATATGTCACGTGACTTAAATATTTTAACGTAAATCATCGAAATTGAAAATTTGGTGGCCAAGATAGAGAAACGGCTCCATTTGTTTTCCAAGTACCATTTGTAGTGATGTCAAACTGGTAATCAGTGAGATATGCTTGCGTAACATCTAGCTCACATATGGCATCCTATGAGGTGCGTTGTACTATGAGCAACGTTTCGCGAATAGATGGCGGCCTCGTTTCAGGCCATTTCCTCATACTATCGATACGACCGATTTCGGCGGCTGAAATACGCCGCCGTGGTTTGAGCGAATCGAGAAAATTTATCGGTGACTACGGCGCTCGAGTCAAGTGAAACCTTTTTCCGAAGAAAGGGGACTTATCTGACGCTAAGAACTGGCCACCGATCACCATCAGTTCAATCATCATCAGGGTCTTCCATGCAATCTTGGCAAAACGTCTCCTCGAGTTAGTGGTCTACACAGCGCTCAGCAGGCCTTTCAGTCTTTTCACGGCCTTGGAGCGAATACTATCCGCGTCGACTATCTGGTATTCGAGGCAAGAGCGAAGCAGAAGGATCTGTACATCACTTCAATTGACATCACCAAAGCTTTTGATAGCGTTTCGCACCACTCTATTAAGCTAGCGCTTGAAGCTGCTGGCATCGAGGACGAGATGACCAATACGTGATGGGATCATATCAAAGCTGTCATACGACGATTTCCTGTATTGGCGAGAAGACGCAACGCAAGTAGTTAACCCCCGTATTCCTAGCCAAGCGGGGGCGTGGCTACCGCGTCCCCAGCTGCGTGACGGGGGGAATGAAGCGGGGAATCGCGATTCCGCCCCCCTCGGGCGCGTGTCACGCGCGCGTGACCTGAATAATTAATGAGATTAACAGGTGTTAATTAATTAGTTGACCTGTCAATCAACTAGAGTAGGTAAGCAAGTGTTTTAAAAAGGGTGAATATTAATGAGCGTGGTATTGTTTAACTAGGTGGATTACCGTTAGGGGTCATTGACCTGTTAGATAGTATAGTAACATGTGATTAGGATCACAAGTAGTTATACTTGTTTTTTATATGTTTGAATATTAATTTTTGACGGGAAAGTGTAAGCGTCGCGTGTATAAAAATCAACAAGTGGTTAAACTCTTTAGGTTTATTACATGTTTGACATGATTTTGGCGGGGAAACGGGTATAGTTTGTACTCTATAGGTCTATTACATGTTTGTACCTTTATAATTAACCGTTAGGGGTATTTGACCTGGTAGCTATATGGTTGAACTGTTAAAGTTTTGGCGGGGATTTAACATGCGTTTATGATGATGTAAGCGCGAAAAGGATCAATGAACAAGTGGAGGGGGGTAAAGTTTTTATTTAATAGTATAAAAGTTTGCATGGTTTAATTACCTGACAACGGTTAGGAAGCGTCTTTGGGATTATGGACCTGAACAAGTGATCTCTTTTAGTGGATGTTATATGGTTGAACTCTTAGCCAT
This sequence comes from Leiobunum rupestre, assembly GCF_980474605.1. NCBI lineage: Eukaryota > Metazoa > Arthropoda > Arachnida > Opiliones > Sclerosomatidae > Leiobunum > Leiobunum rupestre. Next base: position 53,015,130 of record NC_143394.1, on the reverse strand, counting down.
TTGGCGGGTAAATCAGTATATTTGTTTATAACCGTTAGGTAACGTCTTGGGATTAATCAACAAGTGGTCTTAATTTTGGCCGCCATCTTTAATGTTTCATATTCAAACGGGTTCTGTAGGGTGTATTGAAATAGAGGTCACGTGGCTGAACTCTTAAAATTAGCATATTTGTATGTTTTATAACCGATAGGTAACGTCTTGGGGTTAATCAACAAGTGGTCTTAATTTTGGCCGCCATCTTTAATGTTTCATATTGAAACGGGTTATGTAGGGTGTATTGAAATAGAGGTCACGTGGCTGAACTCTTAGCCATTTGGCGGGTAAATCAGTATATTTGTTTATAATAGTTAGGCAACGTCTTGGGGTTAATCAACAAGTGGTCTTAAGTAGTAAATATATAAGCTGTGTTTTAACGTTAGGAAGCGCGGTAAAAATGATTCATATTTACGCTAACAATACATAACGGGGTAAAGTTTGTAGGCTGGTTTCGAGTGGTCTCTCTTTTAGCGGTTGTTATAAGAACTCTTAGTCATTTTTGACTTGAAAATTCTTTAACATGTGAAATGATTAGGGAGAAAATGTATCGACCAATTAACAAGTGGTGTCTTGGTTGAACTCTTAGGAAGAAATTGAGAGTTAAAGGTATAATAAAAGGTTACATCATAATAAGCTGTGTTGTAATAACCGTTAGGAAGCGTGGTAAAAATGATTCACTTTTAATGACTGAACATAACGGGATAAAGCTTGTATCGTGTTATAACCTGTCATTCGTGGTCATCTTTATAGTGTCCCACCAGGGGTGTCTCATTGGGTAACAAGTTGTCCCTATATGGTTCGTTAATGATTAAAGCCGCGTCACGTGACACGCACCATCTTATTTACGGTAATTGAAATGGGTCTTCCATAGAGATTGCTGGTGAAAGTTTAACATTTGTCAATGCTTCACCACTAGACTGGTATCTTTGGATTCGGGTAGAAGTTTCAAATATAGGTCACCCCTAATACGGGCACCTTTTTAACGGTTTTTAGGTTATTAATCTAACAATGTCTTTATGCACATAAAAAGTATAGACTCTTAAACGCGCCTTCCCGAAGCGCGGTAAAAATGATTCATATTTACGCTAACAACACATAACGGGGTAAAGCTTTTAGGCTGGTTTGGAGTGGTCTCTCTTTTTGCGGTTGTTAGTCATTTTTGGCTGGAAAATTCATGTGTTTTGGCCGCCATCTTTAATGATTCATATTCAAACGGGTTCTGTGTATTGAAAAGGGTGGCTCTCTTTGTTATTTTTTAGGAAATTTGCCTTATTTACTTTATATCATGTTCAAGCTTGTTTTTAAACAAGTTGTCCCTAAAGGATTTTTATATATATTAACGTAAAACGTCGCATTAAAAGTCGGTAGATAGCTTGGGCCTAGCTGATTATTATTATGACATTGTAAATGCATCAAAAACTATATATTACCGTCACTTAACCTTTAATAAGGACGCAGGGGTAAAGTTTGTAGGTAGCCTGGCCATCGTGAATATTAAGCCTAAAATTTATGAAAAGTAAACTGGGTATTCAAGGCTATTTTTGGGGTGAAGAAATTAACTAGGGAGTTTTGTTTATTAGTGACTATCTTGGATATTTCAAGTTTTTTAAAATAGTCAATACGTTAATGACAGTAAAGATAGTATATCCTGTCACCCGTTAGGAAGCGTCTTTGGAGTCATCTCACGTAAACATGTGTTGAAAAGGGTGAATTACATAATGCCAAAAGACATTTCAATAACTCGCGTTTTGGCGTGTGTAACAAGTTTTCCCTATATGGTTCGATCAAAAAGCCGCGTCACGTGATCATCTGATTTATGGTTAATGAAAGGGGTCTTCCATAAATAAAATCATTATAATCATGCAATGCATTTTTTAGGTATAAACGTCGCTATCTATGGATATTTTCATTCGGATACATGATTACCTGATATGAAAACTGTACAAGTTTCAATATTTGGTTAAGTTGTCCCAAACAGGGGAAACCATTTTCGTGTGAAGTTAATCTAACAATGCCTCACGTACATAAATCGTTTAAATTGTTTTATATTACCGTACCATCGGTCTGGTCTAATAAGAAAAAATACCAATCGCTCACGAAAGATAAGGAGAATGAGATTAAGAAACTATCATTTTTAATATTACCACTTCTATAATAAACTAATGTAGTGCTTTGGGGTCCATACCGTTACTTAAACAAGTCGCCCCTATATGAACTTTTAAACGGTTATTCGTGTTAAACGTGTACACTGCATAAAACATTTACGACAACATATAACCAGTCGAACATGTCTGCGATTCTTTATAATTTTGCGTTAGTTTATCAATAATATCGTGTATATAAATTATAGAATTAAGAACTATATTTTTATTGAGCCGATATAAATGTCGTAAAAATCTTTAATATTGAATAAACGTAAAAAAGATCCTCTAATCTATCGTTAACTAGCTGTATATTATTCCGTGTTTACCAAGCGGCACGAGGAATGTTTACGTAGTGATTTAATAGACTTTAACATGTACGGTCCGTTAATTTTCGTAAGTGGTAGCGAAATTATGGGAGGGGCCACTACGTGAAAGAACGCTCATTCAATTTGTGAACCTTTAAAATGATTAATAGTTTTATTAAATGGGTAGCAGATATGGCCTTATAGTAATATTTACAGATTCTATTTAGATTGTAGAGTGGCATTGTCATTTCTCACCACCAGGGGTAAATTGAACTCTTATAAACGTTCGTTGTTTATTAAAGGACATTATAGTATTGCCATTTCTCACCACTAGGGGTAAATTGAACTCTTATAAACGTAACAAATAACGAACGTTACTTAATTCGTTGACCGAGGGTATTAAAGAGCATTATAGTTTCACCACCAGGGGTAAATTAAGAACTTAGTGGCAGCACACACTACCCTGATTGTAACGACTGCATTATGAATGTAAGCAATATATAAATACTTGACCAACGAATGTTCCTGTATGTTAGTTTAATGTTGATATTTCGGTTAATATTGCAGTAAAAAGCTAAGCCTACCAAATACGTTGTCGTCAAAACTCGGACCAAAGCTATAACTTGTTTTTCTGTTATAATCTCCCGCGTATTAATTTGGTAATAATAATGGTTAAACGTATTTTATAGCGTCATATGAAATAACGGGCGGAAATAACTTAATAGCAGGTGTTTTCGGTAACGAGTTTAGGGTGAACCCTACGAAGCAAGAATTAAATATTTCATTTTACGGAACAAAATTGGACGACAGTTGGATAATGAGTGATAAGGAAAATAACGAACCGTGTACGGAAATATTAAAAAGGGTAAATATATTGAAAAAAAGAAACGAAAACTTCAAGCGGAATATATAGCAGCGAGAATAGAACTTGAAAGTGTCCTTCCTACGATACGAAAGGAGCATTCTTACGAGTCTTTAAAAATGTTTTCGGAACAAGAAAGATTATTAAGTTTTAAAAACTGGGTTAAATATGGAACCGAAGAGTTGGCCGCCTGGCGATTTTATTCACTCAAGAACGACTCGAGTGTCAAATGCCCTTTTTGTGGAATGGTGGTTGAGGAATGGAAAGATGAAGACATACCGTTTATAGTTCATTGTCGTTCAATTCCATTGTGTCCATATTTATTCGAGGATGCCAAGTTGGAAATGTAACAATATTACAAAAGTCGTAAACATATTTTTAATTTCAAAGTGTAACGAAAAATATTATAATAAAGTATCAATGTAAAAAAATATGTATCCGAGTTTTTAATACCGCCTTTACATTAAATTTTAAGTGTTAAACTGTAAGTGTTCTAAAAAATCATTGTTAGTTTACTTTAATTAAAAAGTACTTTATACGGTCCCTTTAAAATGTTATTAAAAAATAACAATAAATTCAATAGAAAGAAGGTTTATTCACAATTTCTTTACAACGGTTTTAATATTAGGAATTTGATTAGTTTTACAATATTCTTGAAAATAAATCAGAGCATCCATTTGCTTTTCAGTCGGCAATTTGAATTCGGCGGGAAAAACCACGTTAGATGTAGTTTTTGTTGACTCGTATGATTCAATTCTTTCATCGCGCTTTTTACATGCCACAATAAGTTCGTTAAGATAATCGATAATTTTATCATCTGACATTTCCTCTTGCTCGGTATAATGGAGAGATTCACTCGCCTCACAATCACACGCTAGATCCGATTCTTCTTTTATTTTATTACAAGATAAATGAGTCATTAAATGATGTTTGAAACCTCTCACGGACTGGTATCGTTCCTCACATATCCAGCATTTCTTTGGTACCCTAAGCGGTGACATCTTTCTCTTTCCCATAGCGGCTGGCTTATGAAAACAACAACGCATCTATGAAATCATTTACGACTTGTGACGTAGTTTATATCACGTGATCTGTTGAAAACAAGTTGAAAGCTCAAGGAAGCCTACAGAATTGAAAAAACTGAAACTAAATCTCGAAATGGATTTTCCAATGGAGTCACGAAATGCTTTTGGAAATACTGGGTACTTAAAGGCGACGAATTAGGTACTTTCATAGCGACGGCGATAGTTAAATATCCATTTTTATTTCAAAGTGTGATCCCGAGTTTGGTAATTGCTAGGATTCTTGGATAACGCCGCCATCTTTTTCATATTTAAACAAGTGGTCGAATGTTATATTTACACCTTCAGTTACGTTAGATTAATAAAATTAACCACCTGCACATTATTCTTAAAACCCGTTACGAAAATTAAACCAAAATGGTTTGCAACGAAATAGAAACAGCTGCTAGAGTTTCCAACGCGTCCCGCTAGGGGTTATAAAATGTCAGAGTAGTTACATTTACACTTTCAGTTACGTTAGCTTAATAAAATTAACCACCTGCACATTAAAACCGTTACGGAAATTAAACCAAAATGGTTTGCAACGAAATAGAAACAGCTGCTAGAGTTTCCAACGCGTCCCGCTAGGGGTTATAAAATGTCAGAGTAGTTACATTTACACTTTCAGTTACGTTAGCTTAATAAAATTAACCACCTGCACATTATTCTTCAAACCAACGCGTCCCCCTAGGGGGTTTTAGGTAGTATATATATATCCTTAAGTCGCCCGAATCTAGGAATCCTGACCCTAGTGAGCCTCCCCGGAGTAACAAAAATGTAAGTTTCTATAGGTGTTTTTTTATTGTTACAAATACTTAGTTATTTCTTCTAGGGAATCGTTTGTAGCCGTACACATTCTTTTTGCCATGATTTGGCCTAAAAATAAATATACGTCATCAAAACGATTTTTAGTAAAAGATGTAATTTTTTAAAGTTTTATATAGTAATTTGTATAGTATTTATTGTAATAGTTAGTGTAGGGAGCTGTTCGCAGGGCGTGTAACCCGGCCACCTAAATTAATGGCTTCAAAAGTCGTTTGATGACTTCGGCCTATGATGGTGCCTTGGGTATTAGCCTAGTTGATTATTATTATTATTATATTTAAAGTTCCATATAAATCTTACAGATTGGATACAAAACTTCAGATGGTCGCGAAGACCTCATTGTTTTTCGAACACCGGCTGCTCAAAATTATTCGGGGGATACAAACCGCAAAATGAACGCGATTAGCAACCATGTCAATAAGCTTCCCAGGGCTCAGGGACAATACGATATTGAGGCCGTCGATCGCCATGTTTTAAATATAACGCGACTGGCCGAATACGTTATTGTCAAAGAAAGGCAAACGAAAGAGTACCTGGGAAACTTTATCGACTTAGATCGAATAATTGTGGCCACGAGATTCGAGTGTCCTAATTTCCCCGAATTAGAGCTACAACCGGGAGAATTTCAATACCATTTTAACAACGACCATACGCGGTATGAATCAATGACCACCATCTTTTGTCGGGGAAAATATATAGTATTTCTTATTTTACAGAAATGTGTGCGCCTATGAAAAGGCGAGGCAAGTGGCCGCTTATGTAAAAAGTATAGAGGGTAATCCCCTAGAAATATATCCCGAGAAACAGGACGACCCGACCGAATCGCCACCAGCCACATCTCCGAAAAACCCGGAACCTCCAGCGAACAAAACTAGGGAGCTTGATCTTCGAAATGGTAATTATAAAACAAAACTATCATGTTTCTAATTTTTAATTTGAAATATTAATTACAGCTCCGGGAATCACTATCGTCGTAGAAGGAGGTAAAACAATAGGTTCCGAAAAAATAATTACAATTCTAATACCATTTTCCATTTCTAGGTTCCGAGTTAAAAATTATCTTATAACACGCAAGTTCTGGCTTTAAATGAAATTAAAGTGTGTATAGATGAACAGTTAAGTCTGTTAAAGCAAAGCGTACCGGTTATAGACCTAATGTTTAGTGTTTTGGTCGACAATTTTTCGAAATTTCAAGCGGTTTATAAACCATTACAGAAGCAAGTCCCCTGTGACTTTATAGAAATTTACGCCGCCTTTCGTATTTCTCAGGATCACCAAGTGGAAAAAGATTTTTTGGAACAATTTATAGGTTATTGTCCATTTGACGTAAGGGATTTGATTGATCATTGTTTAAATGATGTAATATATTTGAAAAATATTTTCAGTTTATAAATAAATTTTTTATTAGTAAATGTGTTCTTTGTTATTATACCATACGGAAAATTAGTGTACACTAGCAAATTATATACACGAGGAACCATGATAATAATAGTTTCAGTATATTTTCAAAAAGAGTCCTCAGGACAGGCACTACTAGCGACGATGCGTAACGTCAGAAAATAGCTTATTTTAATTGTACATCATTTAAAATTTCCTTACCAACGCGTTCAGAATAGTCTTTTCGTATATCAGTTTTAATATGTTGAAAACGAGGGGAAAGACACTCGCTCACAAAGTTTTATTGATTTAACGTCTACATTTTAATACTCATTGTTTCTGGTTGAAAATTATAAAATGCTACAAAGTGGTCTAGATTTCTTCCGATCTAGAGTTTCAATGACATGAGTAATTAAGCTATAGACCAGAGCCTTCTCGTTAGTGCTTGAATAGGGCGCTTGGTTTGAATCATACTCGTATGGTATATTACCGCAGTTCTGGTTTAAAACGAATTTACATCTCGGGTAATATTTAGCGTGCTCTTCCATCGGAATATCGTTCTTGTCCCAAAATAATAGCTCTCCAGCACAACAGAAGCATTTGACACAATCTTTGTTATACGTGTAGAAGAGACCTGCTTGTGCTAAATCTCTCACGTCTATGTAATCAATCGGGAAATCTTTAAACGACTGTAATCTTAGAAATTCAGATCGCATAGGTCCTAAATTCCAAAAATCGTTCGTTTCGCGTAGCACGGGAATGTTATCCGTAGTTTCATCCTGAACAAATTTGCAATTCGGGAACCGTTGGATGTGAATTAGTAAAGGTACATTCCCCTCTTTCCAATCGTTAACCAAACCATCACAACAGAAACACATGACAATATTTTTATTCCCAACGTAAAAAAAGCCGGCGTTTGCCAACTCGTTTACATTTAAAAAGGTTGCCGAAAAAAGTGAGTTGAAACTCTCTATTCTTTTTCTTTCAAAGTGCATTTTTACGTGTTTAAAGCTGGTTAAAAATTTAGCTCGCGTAAAATGTAACCGGCGTCACGCAGCGGCCACTGTCGTCACCTAGCGGTAAATTGTAACTAGCGTCACCTAGCGGTAACTTAAAAACCGCTATCTAGTGGTTATGGTTTTCAAAACACCTGGCACAAGAAAAAAAACCAAATATATAGTTAAACAGACGAGCGTTATTAAAGGGTACTCTTCGAAGAAAGGCATTTCTTCCAATATGTTAAACTTTTTTTAAACTTATCATGTATAGTTCAATAATACCGCCTCTCAAACGGTACCAAATAGTCCAAAATTGCCCTTTCACCCTAAACTCGTTACCGAAAACACCTGCTAGTAAGTTATTTCCGCCCGTTATTTCATATGACGCTATAAAATACGTTTAACCATTATTATTACCAAATTAATACGCGGGAGATTATAACAGAAAAACAAGTTATAGCTTTGGTCCGAGTTTTGACGACGTATTTGATAGGCTTAGCTTTTTACTGCAATATTAACCGAAATATCAACATTAAACTAACATACAGGAACATTCGTTGGTCAAGTATTTAAACATTGCTTACATTAATAATGCAGTCGTTACAATCAGGGTAGTGTGTGCTGCCACTAAGTTCTTAATTTACCCCTGGTGGTGAAACTATAACGCTCTTTAATACCCTCGGTCAACGAATTAAGTAACGTTCGTTATTTGTTACGTTTATAAGAGTTCAATTTACCCCTAGTGGTGAGAAATGGCAATGCCACTCTAAAATCTAAATAGAATCTGTAAATATTACTATAAGCCCATATCTGCTACCCATTTAATAAAACTATTAATCATTTTAAAGGTTCACAAATTGAATGAGCGTTCTTTCACGTAGTGGCCCCTCCCATAATTTCGCTACCACTTACGAAAATTAACGGACCGTACATATTAAAGTCTATTAAATCGCTACGTAAACATTCCTCGTGCCGCTTGGTAAACACGGAATAATATACAGCTATTTAACGATAGATTAGAGGATCTTTTTTACGTTTATTCAATATTAAAGATTTTTACGACATTTATAACGGCTCAATACAAGTATAGTTCTTAATTCTATAATTTATATACACGATATTATTGATAAACTAACGCAAAATTATAAAGAATCGCAGACATGTTCGACTGGTTATATGTTGTAAATGTTTTATGCAATGTACACGTTTAACACGAATAACCGTTTAAAAGTTCATATAGGGGCAACTTGTTTAAGTAACGGTATGGACCCCAAAGCACTACCTTAGTTTATTATAGAAGTGGTAATATTAAAAATGATAGTTTCTTAATCTCATTCTCCTTATCTTTCGTGAGCGATTGGTATTTTTTCTTATTAGACTAGACCGATGGTACGGTAATATAAAACAATTTAAACGATTTATGTACGTGATGCATTGTTAGATTAACTTTACACGAAAATGGTTACCCCTGTTTGGGACAACTTAACCAAATATTGAAACTTGTACAGTTTTCATATCAGGTAATCATGTATCCGAATGAAAATATCCATAGATAGCGACGTTTATACCTAAAAAATGCATTGCATGCTTATAATGATTTTATTTATGGAAGACCCCTTTCACTAACCATAAATCAGATGATCACGTGACGCGGCTTTTTGATCGAACCATATAGGGAAAACTTGTTACACACGCCGAAACGCGAGTTATTGAAATGTCTTTTGGCATTATGTAATTCACCCTTTTCAACACATGTTTACGTGAGATGACTCCAAAGACGCTTCCTAACGGGTGACAGGATATACTATTGACTATTTTTAAAAACTTGAAATATCCAAGATAGCCACTAATAAACAAAACTCCCTAGTTAATTTCTTCACCCCAAAAATAGCCTTGAATACCCAGTTTACTTTTCATAAATTTTAGGCTTAATATTCACGATGGCCAGGCTACCTACAAACTTTACCCCTGCGTCCTTATTAAAGGTTAAGTGACGGTAATATATAGTTTTTGATGCATTTACAATGTCATAATAATAATCAGCTAGGCCCAAGCCATCTACCGACTTTTAATGCGACGTTTTACGTTAATATATATATAAAAATCCTTTATGGACAACTTGTTTAAAAACAAGCTTGAACATGATATAAAGTAAATATGGCAAATTTCCTAAAAAATAACAAAGATAGCCACCCTTTTCAATACACAGAACCCGTTTGAATATGAATCATTAAAGATGGCGGCCAAAACACATGAATTTTCCAGCCAAAAATGACTAACAACCGCTAAAAGAGAGACCACTCCAAACCAGCCTAAAAGCTTTACCCCGTTATGTGTTGTTAGCGTAAATATGAATCATTTTTGAATGACAAGCTTTATCCCGTTATGTTCAGTCATTAAAAGTGAATCATTTTTACCACGCTTCCTAACGGTTATTACAACACAGCTTATTATGATGTAACCTTTTATTATACCTTTAACTCTCAATTTCTTCCTAAGAGTTCAACCAAGACACCACTTGTTAATTGGTCGATACATTTTCTCCCTAATCATTTCACATGTTAAAGAATTTTCAAGTCAAAAATGACTAAGAGTTCTTATAACAACCGCTAAAAGAGAGACCACTCAAAAGCAGCCTACAAACTTTACCCCGTTATGTATTGTTAGCGTAAATATGAATCATTTTTACCGCGCTTCCTAACGTTAAAACACTACTTAAGACCACTTGTTGATTAACCCCAAGACGTTGCCTAACTGTTATAAACAAATATACTGATTTACCCGCCAAATGGCTAATAGTTCAGCCACGTGACCTCTATTTCAATACACCCTACATAACCCGTTTGAATATGAAACATTAAAGATGGCGGCCAAAATTAAGACCACTTGTTGATTAACCCCAAGACGTTACCTAACGGTTATAAAACATACAAATATGCTAATTTTAAGAGTTCAGCCACGTGACCTCTATTTCAATACACCCTACAGAACCCGTTTGAATATGAAACATTAAAGATGGCGGCCAAAATTAAGACCACTTGTTGATTAATCCCAAGACGTTACCTAACGGTTATAAAAAAATATACTGATTTACCCGCCAAATGGCTAAGAGTTCAACCATATAACATCCACTAAAAGAGATCACTTGTTCAGGTCCATAATCCCAAAGACGCTTCCTAACCGTTGTCAGGTAATTAAACCATGCAAACTTTTATACTATTAAATAAAAACTTTACCCCCCTCCACTTGTTCATTGATCCTTTTCGCGCTTACATCATCATAAACGCATGTTAAATCCCCGCCAAAACTTTAACAGTTCAACCATATAGCTACCAGGTCAAATACCCCTAACGGTTAATTATAAAGGTACAAACATGTAATAGACCTATAGAGTACAAACTATACCCGTTTCCCCGCCAAAATCATGTCAAACATGTAATAAACCTAAAGAGTTTAACCACTTGTTGATTTTTATACACGCGACGCTTACACTTTCCCGTCAAAAATTAATATTCAAACATATAAAAAACAAGTATAATTACTTGTGATCCTAATCACATGTTACTATACTATCTAACAGGTCAATGACCCCTAACGGTAATCCACCTAGTTAAACAATACCACGCTCATTAATATTCACCCTTTTTAAAACACTTGCTTACCTACTCTAGTTGATTGACAGGTCAACTAATTAATTAACACCTGTTAATCTCATTAATTATTCAGGTCACGCGCGCGTGACACGCGCCCGAGGGGGGGCGGAATCGCGATTCCCCGCTTCATTCCCCCCCGTCACGCAGCTGGGGACGCGGTAGCCACGCCCCCGCTTGGCTAGGTATACGGGGGGTTAGATGGCAACAATGGGGTCAAGCAAGGCGACTCATTGAGCCCTATACTCTTCAACCGCGTCATGGACGAGCTGGTCCGCAGCCTGCCTGAGTACAGTGGATTCCCGATCAACCACGTGGGCTGCAATATCATCTGCTCCGCCGACGACATTCTTCTCATCGCTTCTACTCGCTTTGGCATGACTTCACTCTTTCAATCTTTCGAGAAGTTTACGCTGGCTAGAGGCGACGCGACGGAGCTGGACTCAAAATAGGAGACGGCTGGGGGTTACCGGAAGCGACAGTGCGGAACGTGACTTGAGGTACCGAAAAGCGAGGTAAAGAGGCGCGCACAATAACGGCACTGATAGGTGATCTTGGCACGGGCGACACCGAGACTCAACACGTGGTTGAACCAAGACTTGTGGTCAAGGAATGCACGCGCACAGAGAAAACAAGGACTATTCTTAACGAGCGGTAAATATAAATAGGTGCGTTGGTAGGCGGATCGACGACGGCGTGGATATTCGAACAAGAGACGAGGACAGGGTAAGTGTTCGTGGTAAGTTATTTACCTGGTTATTTACAGGTAGAGGGGGCCTTCGCTATTGGTCGGAGCTGATGCGTGACCAAGGTAAGTAGGTGAGGTAAGTACAGTTAAATTTATACAGCGAAATACATGTTTTTTAGACATTTTCAGAAGAATTTTCGTGATTTAAGAAAATGCTAGAAAGGGTTTTCAACTAACCAAATTTACTAAGGTCATAAGAGATCCTACGACTCCATTATAATTTAAGTTAACCCGCATATTGAAAATTTATAAAACTGGCGGGAAATGTGTATAACCCAAGTTAAACTGCTCTAAAATTAATAATAATGAATGTAAAACTAAATAAATTGCTCTAGTCTACATGTTTGAGATGACACTATAAAGGGAATTAAAAAAACTAGTAAAACTCTAAAATTGAGAAAAAATTATATTCATTATCGAACAGTTTCAGGAGTAAATTGTTTACAAGAGGCATGTTGCTTTCAATAGTTCAAAATACGAGTTCGGGTTTAGTCTAGTTTTTAACAACACTGTTGTCCTCTGAATGATTGAAGCTGCATATGGAGCAAACAAATACGATCGAGACATTTCCCTATTGCTCTTTAATAAACTGACAATTTAATTTTGTTTTATTTTTTTAATTTATATATAAATTTAACTTTTTCATCAATGCTCATCACATTTTTGTTATGAACGCTAAGCTAAATAAATTGAGGATTTGTTTAACAATAAGGGAAATCGACGATTTGTCGGGAACTAGAAATACCTTATTGTAAAAGGAAATGGTGACCTACATCTTGATTAAATATAACATAAGTTTGTTAAAGAATTGTTAAAGGTTACATTTAAAAACAATAAAAACCTATATTACCTTAAAGCTAGTGGTATAATAAAACTGGAAAACACTTTAAAAAAATTCTACGACCTTAATTAATTAATTATTAGCCTTAAAAAGTACAATTTTAAGCAGACGGCGCGAATCACTTGAACACGCGGGTAAACTAGTGATCACGTGGTTTTTATGCGTGACGTCACTAGAGGCCACTATCTTCGTTCCCCTCTAATGAGTCCTCTTAAATTTTAATGTGGAAATCATTGAATTGGGAATAGTGGGTGCGAATGTGGTCCTAGTGGTTTCAAAATGGCTATGCAACAAGTGGAACCTTACAGATTTGAACCAGAAAGAGAAAGTTCAAGCGATTCTGATGAATCAGAGGTTAATTACAGTTTTGAATCAAATGATGATTCCGAAGAATCGGATGATATATTAGACCGTTTGAATTCAGATGTAAACACCTGGTGAGTATCATTACATTTTCATTGAAATTGGTAAGAATCAAGCTGGTTAATCATTTAGCTATTTTCAATTAGGTGTAGGTGTCATAATTGCCACACCATGGAAACAGAAGAGGAATACACTTGCTGCGTAGAGCAAAGGGACGTAGTAACCAAAATGGAGCAGGAAAATGTTACTTGCCTAACTCTACACCCAGGATTTGAACCTGTATGCCTAAATATTCATGTTTTAGATACATCATACAGACTATATGCTAAGCATTTTATTAGAAGGCTGGGCTTACCAAACAATGATCCTAATGCGTATGTTACTAATTGGTTCTTTGGTGTGCATATCAATTATATCTTTCTTTAGGAGATATCGATATACAGCATATAGGAAATTTGTGGGTTTCATATTTAGAAATCTGGGTGAGCGAGTCAGAGTTATAATTCCATCTTGTGTGACTAGCCTTATTCGTGCAAGGTACCCCTCCACAGATGGGACCTACCGAGGATTTTTACACATTTAAAATTGTGATAATTTTTTTATTCCTAAAGTTTGTGATAATTTTTTATTCCTAAATTTTAATTAAAAAATAAATTTATTAAACCAATGGAGCCATCCATATATATAATTTTTTAAATTTTACAATTATGGAAAATTTATGAAAAGGCCAAAATAAAATTTTACAAATATACAGAGGTGAATAACTGTTAAAATTATATTTTCTTAACAAATCTACTTCTAAATTTAGTAATTAACTCTTCCTTAGGTGGGTGAGTATAGGAATATGAAAGTGGAGGTGGAATTATGTTTCCCAAAGCCTGGGCAGCTTTGTCATATGTGGGGTATGTTTTCCTCCTTTCAAGAACCTTCTCATAAAGTTCCTCAACATAATCTAAAAAAATTTAAATAAATTCTTCTTTCGATTAGAAAAAGGCAAATTTAATAAGCTCACCGTAAGTAGATGCTTCTTTTCGAAATACCAAAGTAGCTTTCACTCCCTGAGATTCTAAGACTTTTAGGCATCTCTTCAAACCTTCAAATTCCATCGCATTGGAATTTGCAACTTCATTAGACTATAAAGATATGTCACATGATATTATCATGTTAAATTCTCAGTCAAAAAAAATCATCATATCTGAACTAATTGAAAAGTTATTATTTTGTTTGTTTCAAGATTCATGAGGGTGTAACTTCCATATTTTGCATTGTGACCTAAAAGGACGTTATTTTAGAACTGTTACTGGTTAAGCGTATTATTTATATAAAAACTTTCACCTGGACTGTCACGCCTCGAATCGCCTCCAGTTGTAATACCGGCTTCCGATGTTGAACACTCAGCAATATTATCCGCTTCTTGCTTCTTCCAGGGCTCCATAATAGACGTGTATAGATAATATTTTTGAATTAAGTAATACGTTGACAATGACAAGCATTGGACATTAAGTGATTTGAACATTCGGATGATATTTATAGGGTGATTTCCATTAAACAACATGCCAGCTGCTACTAATAAATTTCCTATTGGAAGCTTTCCATCCACAGGCTGACTAAACCAAGTGTGTATATGACCATTCACGCAGAGAGATTCGATACACACCATTGAGCCCTTTAAATATTTTATAATAGCGGCTGCTGCACCAAAACAATTTTGGAAAAGTGAAAAGAGCTGCAACAAACAACTCATAAACACAATGAATTTTTTTCCCCGCAGGTCCTTCAGGTCAATCGTCATCATCACCATCAAAATCAGAATCATTCCTAAAATTATATAAGTATTATTTTTAAATAAAAAAAAGACTTTATACGCTTCGCTTCAATGGCTCAACCAGCATACGATAGCAGACGCTGGTCAAAATTTTCCGAGCAGTGCTACTACTGGCGCCTCTAATGGCTGGTCCGAAACTTCTCCCATGATTCGAAAATGTTAACAGGTTTTTGTATGGAGATGCCCGTCTTTTAAGCGAAGCGTATATATAGTCTTTGTCATACGCCTTTTCCATTACTCCATTACTTATTAAGCTCATCCACAGCATCTGAGGCCCATTCTTCAATTTGAGTATCATTTGGAGAGTATTGGGTACTGGTTTCTGCAAATTCCTTAGAATGGCATTTACAAGTGGGCTTTAATTCCTCTGACAAGGGAAACTTGTTTTCTACTTAAAAAGAAATATAGTTTATATTCTTAAAGTATATATATATTATTTAACTTTACAAATTGGCTTTTCTTGGATTGTTTGTGCGCTTTTGGAACGGAATTGCTTACTAATTCTAAAAGTTTGGGTTTTTTAGATTTTAACCTTAAATCTGTGTTAGTAAAAGCATCTGACACATCATTTTCAGTTTGAACTAATACAGAATTTGGAAAAGAATCAAAATCTACAACTTCATCAATAGTATTGGTTGCGACATCTGGAAGTTTATGAGATTCTTCCAAAATTGTTTCAAGTACCTAAAACGATTAATGGTCTTTTAATTTTTGAAACTTTTTAAAACAAACACCTTCTCACCTCTTTTCTTTGTCTTTTTGCCACAAGGCTTCTGGGGGGTTTGGTTTCTTTGTCTTTGTGATATGCAAATATTGTTGGTATGGCACCTTCAGTTAGTCGTGGTTTAAGGCGATTAGGGCTAACAAAACCAATTGACTGAAGAAATTCAGCGTTTGCATTTAACTCAAAACAATTACTTTCAAAATGTTTACGGCATAATCTAGAGTGTATTGTAGGTTTAAAGTTTTTCATTTTTACATTAGCCACCCATGTTTTTAATAGCTTGGGATTATCGAGAGGAAACTTAAATAAACTATTTTTACCATTGTCATTTGATGAACTAAAACCGTAGGCACTACAATGCTGAACCATTATGGATAAGTGTTCTTGTAGATGATTAGATTAGTGTAATATGATTTTATAAAATTAAAACAGCTGGAAAAAATCAGAATAACACGACAAAGGGTTGGCCGAAAAGCGATCGACTGGTAGCAATACAATAGACGCGGCCAAAGGTAGTATACCTTAATTGACGTAACACGTCTAGCCGCGTTTTTTCCCCCATTTTCCCGCGTTTTCGGGGGGAAAAAGCGTGTATTGCGTTAAAACGGTTTGGGTCCACTTGCGCAGTTTTAATTTGCGCAGTTTCCATTTGCGCACTTCCCACTTCCGCAGTTTTCGTTTGCGCACGTTCCCAATTGCGCGTTTCCCAATTGCGCGTTTCCCATTTGCGCAATTTACCATTTGCGCGCTTTTTCCCGATTGCGCAGTTTCCCGTTTGCGCGATTTTCCTTTTGAATTAAATATTCACTATTAATCCTTTTTCCTAGAAAAAGGGTTATTTCTGGCAGGTAAATTTTAACATTACCTTGTTTACCATCCAGCTGCGCTGCTAGTGTTTGTTTAATGTCCGGTTGGGCTGTAAATACCAAAAAAAATTAGGGTTTTCTTAGTTAAAATAGCATTCGTTGAATTAGTCTCTTGGGAAAATATATATAGTCCAACAGCGACTCGAAGCTTCTCGGCCTTTAGGCTAAGATCATAGTTTAGTAACTGTTTACTGACAGTTAAAGCTTTAAGGACGATTTTAATGATGGCCATGTCGAACAAAATATTATTTTGAGCAAACTTCATAAATCGTTGCAATATATATGGTATATAAAAAATAAGGGAATTGAAACAAACCTATTTCCGAACAATAAAAAATGATAAAAAATAAAAACGATGTTTAAAATCTAAAATAAACAGGAATTAAAAAAATTTCAATTTCAGATAAAAATGCTGCTAATACCTTAGCACCACTTTTAAAATGGCTTCTGTCGTAGGAGAATATGAAAACGGTGCCTACGCGCCTGCGGCGCGCCCGGCTAACCTAACCGTTAAAAAAAAATTCTTTCTGACCCCTAGGAAACATGCAGTGCAATTAAAAAGGTGCATTTTTGGTGGAAGGCACCAAATTTAAATGGCAGCCAATATACTGTCCTCATTGTTACAGATACTACATTTTCTTTTAGCCTAAAGGCTGAGAAGCCACGATTCGCTTGTCGACCGAAGATTTATTCCCAACAAAAAAATTCAACAACCGATATGACAACTTCAAACAACTTTAAATTATTGGTATGGACAGCGCGACCGGTAATTAAAAATACACCAGCAGCACAGTTGGATGGTAAACAAGGTTACGTTAAAAATGAACTACCTGAAAAAATCTTATTTCAAGGAAAATTGCTTAATATAGAATTATTCAGGTCGTGAGAATAGAAAAACCTGCGCAAATGGAAAACAGCCCCATTGGGAAACCGCGCAAATGACAAACCTGCGCAAATGGAAAATATCTGCGCAAGTGGAAAATTGCGCTTACGGAAAAAGCGCAAATGAAAACTGCGCAAATGGAAAACCGCGAAATTGCATTTGCGGAAATGGGAACTGCGCTAATGGGAACTGCGCAATTGGCCCATTACCTTATCATCGAAGATATTGTCGCTTTGCAAAAATCTACAACTTCACGTGAAAGAAAATGAAAAAATAATGAAAATTGCTGTGGGTATCATTTTGCTATCGTTTAAACGTTTCGAGAAAATTTAAGAAAAATGCAAAAACTCCTTTTGTCGAAGACTTTTGTAACAGACTGTGGTTTTATAAAACGACCTAAAAGTATAATAAAATATACTATAATTATCAATTTCGAGTATTTTTCGAATATATATTTTAAGGAAATAGGTATATTTTTTTTCATGGAATATATTACGGTTTTACCAATCTTCGACGAGCTATATTTTCGGATATAAGCGAGATTGTCTTTAACTTCACTTCATGTGTCAATCTTTCGAACGAGACTTTACACAAGTAATTACGATAATCGAATGCAGGGCTTTAAGCTTTCAAAGTTAGGCGAATTTAGGGGTTTTCTCCTTTTGACCCCCATTTGGTGGGGAAGCTGAGCGTACGAACCGTCCACCAATTTTTCCATACTCCTCATTAGTAAATCTTTCAGAAAATGGCATTCACATTTTGCCTGGCCAGGTAAAACCAATGGGGTGGATTTTAGTTTTTGGCTCACCGACTAATACTTGTGTTCCGAACACTTCGTGAGCTGGGAATTGTTAAAAATCCTTTTACATTTAAAGAAACTTCTGAAAATACGCTGATAAGGGTTTTTGGTTTATGTATATATATATATTTTTAATACTTAATAGAGTTCCACGGATTCAGGTGATTTGATCAAACCAGCTTTTAGTGGTAATCCTTTGAAAAATAAAACATTGGATATATCTTAAACTATAACCGGCATTAATAAGTAAAAAAGACTAACGACATTTTTGCTGAAATAAACTTTATCGTAATAAGTTTTAGAGATTTAGTTTCCGCAAAATGGTGTTGGTCATTTTTACCGTTAAACTTCTTTTTATTTCTCCGAGGGGACAAAATCCCCTAGGAGGGTTATACAATCACCGTGTCTGTCTGTGTGTCTGTCCGGCGAAGGCGTTCGCATTTTCCTTGCAAAGGTTAATCATTGCGTTCGCAGCTAATAGGAATTAGGGGGCTGGGTTGGGTTCGGATGGTTTTTTTCTTCCTTAAAGCTCACCGTCGCGACAGTTTTAACACGGTTTGATTGGACATTTCGTTATTGTTATGCTTATGTGTAGGGTGTGAATGTTGAGTTTGTTTATGACGGTTGTATTTATAAATTATATCATGGAGGAAGAAGGTGAGGAGGGGAAATTACGGCTCCCACTTAACTCCCTATCCGTGAAGTAGCCTCCCACAGGTATGAGGAGGTAGGGGAGTAAAAAGGGGGAATCCTGGGAAAAAATTATCACGTGGCAAATTCGAGCTGAGGTAGCTATTTTCTTTACGCCACAACGTTTTACCAGGATGCGTCCCCTATTCTTTTCATCCCCCAATCCACCCAGTTGTGGGAGTATGGCATCTAAAGCCGGTTCGAGTTTCTAAAACCATTTCCCCTCCTCACCTTCTTCCTCCATGATTATATTAATCTTATATTTAATTATATATTTATAATTTATATGAATCTTATATTTAATTATATATTTATAATTTATATTAATCTTATATTTTATTAAATATTTATAAATTGTATTAATCACATATTTAATTAAATATTTATAAATTATATTAATCACATATTTAATTAAATATTTATAAATTATATTAAACTATTATTTAATTAAAATTTATAAATTAAATTAATCTTAAATTAAAATAAATATTTATAAATTATATTAATCTTATATTTGATTAAATATTTAGAAATTATATTAATCTCAAATTTAATTACATATTTAAGTGTTTCAATGTAAAATTTGATCGTAATCAGAAATTGAACTTGGGTCACATTGTTACCATGCGGATATACCACCGCCGAGCCATTGACTTCCTTAGGGAAAATATTAAAGTAAAGGAACCATTATGATAAGTCTAGTTTTTTTTTACTAAACGGATGAATACAATATCTGTGGATATTGTTTATTGAACTTTGTTTTTTAATTTTTGTGAACTTGATTTTATTTAACAGGGAGCGCGGTTTTAGGATTCGTTGCCGCTGTGTTATTGATTCCTTTAACGTTGTGTTATAAATCTGTAATATATTTTTCAATGACGTTGTTAAAATCTTTAATTGTCAGTAGGGTTAATTTTTTCGGATACGCTTTTTTATATAATATGTATCTGGGTTTTAGGCAAAGGAAGGGTCGTATGTTATTTTTACTGATCGAGATAATGTTGTTTTTTGTCTATTCTTTTATCTTATATTTTTATCATTTGTTTTTGAGCTTATTTTTTTCCACGAAAACGTCCAGTTTTGGAGGTAACTTTATAGTGTGTTCGTCGTGTTGTTTAGCTTATCCGGTTTCATTATAATAACGTCGAAAATTCCTGTTTGTTAATGGTAAGGTGTCGCACTTCTAGCTATAATTACATTTTCTATTGTTTGGTTTCTAAATTTTTGAAGGAATTTGTTGCTTGAATGCGTTATATTTTTTCTTCCAGTTATTTTTCTTTGAAGCGTGATCGATGGAGTTAATATTATATATTTTCTATTAAGTATTTTTGTTTTGAAGGCTGATCGATTGGGTTAATATTAAATATTTTTATAGGTTATTTTTTCTCTGAATTCTGATTGATTGGGTTATTATTATTTATATTTCTATTCGTTATTGTTGGTAACTACTTAATTTAAATTATTCTGAATAAATTAAACTCGGTTGTTTCGTCTCAATTATTTTAATAAAAATAAAAATTTTTTATACCGGGCGGGATTGAACCGGGATTACGTTTTCAGTAAATAACTCTGAATTGCGGAAATATCTTGGGTCGTCTCGAGAAATTAATATCACTAGGGACAATTCTTCCGAGGAGAGGTATATTTTGGCTTGCCAACTTGTATAGTTCCTACTTCTTTAGGAAAACGGTTGTTCTCTTGGTTTTGGGATATCTCTAGAGTTACGAAGTACAGCTTTAAGGCAGAATCCGCGAAGGAAAAAATCAGTGGAAGAACAAAATATAACGAGAAAGCAGTAGAGTTGGAACGCCCACAAAATTATTTTCTAATTTTCAAAAAATATAAAAACAAATTAGGTCCATTTCGAGGTATGGTAGTAATAAAATTAAACATTTAAAGGAAGATTAAAAAATGCAAAAGAAATTTCTTTTACACTCTGTTCGAAAAGTCTTTGACAGCTGAAATTTTTTACATTTAAATTTGTTTATTTCGAAAATGAAAAAAGTAGCGCGATGAAACCAACTGTTTCGTTTTCAGTTCAAAATTGTCTATCATTCAACTAGTCTGGGTTATAGAAAAAACCCAACCATGGGCGGAAATAATTTAAATTCAAATTTTAAACTTGCCGAAATAACGGTGCTATGCCGTGAAACCAG